>NC_057387.1:20569697-20869697 GCF_019320065.1 Cervus canadensis
TCATTTGAATCAGTTCTAGTGAGATGGATGAAACTGGAGCCCATTATACAGAGTGAAGTAAGCCAGAAAGATAAAGAACATTACAGCATACTAACACATATATATGGAATTTAGAAAGATGGTAATGATAACCCTATATGCAAAACAGAAAAAGAGACACAGAAGTACAGAACAGACTTTTGAACTCTGTGGGAGAAGGTGAGGGTGGGATGTTTCGAAAGAACAACATGTATATTATCTATGGTGAAACAGATCACCAGCTCAGGCTGGATGCATGAGACAAGTGCTCGGGCCTGGTGCACTGGGAAGACCCAGAGGAATCGGGTGGAGAGGGAGGTGGGAGGGGGGATCGGGATGGGGAATACGTGTAACTCTATGGCTGATTCATATCAATGTATGACAAAACCCACTGAAATGTTGTGAAGTAATTAGCCTCCAACTAATTTTAAAAAAAAAAGGGGAAAAGATATGAGCTGTTTAAAAATCCTGCACAAGCTGACACCACCTAGAATCCCCATCTGAGCTCCCACCTCTCCTTCACACAGCTGTTAAGGGACTGCTGTTTCCAAAACTTGCCTCAAACCATTTGAACTGTGATGACCCTCTACTAGCAAACATCCCAGCAAAATTCAAGGTAATCTCTAAGAACCATTCAAAATGTTTCTAAAATTGAGCAGGACCTTGCTGGGCCCTCACAGGTACAAAAGCCCTTCCGTACCTTTCTGTACAGAAAAAGATTTTAGTCTGCTAGGGGCCTCTCCTGAGTCACAAATGACTGGCTCAAGAATTAACAATTGAAAGGATGTAGACATGTAGTGAAAAAAATAGCAGTTGGGGCAGGAGAACTGGTTACAATTTACACAGTAAATCAGTCATATATCAGTCACAGGATGTTTATTTCCTCCCTGAAGTACATAGATAACAGTGTCTGAGACACACTCCTGACTTGTTTTGCAGGTACAGTAACTGCTACTGGATGGAAAAACTAATTACGTGATGACCAGACTATAGTCATGACATCAGCTGCTTCATCTTGAGCTGTACTGAATCTGTGATTTTCACAATTCCAGGAACTGGCCTCAAGAAAAAGAATAAATTGACACGGGAGTTGAAGATTAACTGTTCTTAAAACAACCAAGATGACACCGACCAGCCTGGTTTCAACATGATTATGGGAGCCAGCTGCACTGTTCTGCACGTAGCCCTCAGTGGTATATCCTTGAAGCCTTCCTTTATTTTTAATTAATTACTATTTTTTTGTCCCAATAATTGATTGATATATTAACTCTTGAAGAAGAAGCCAGGTTTGTCCTTCAAGTATTTCCATTATTTCTTTTATTAACATATTTTGCAAAGACTGCTTCAAGCTCTTTGGGTCACCAACTGAAATTTCAAAATCTTTTGGAAGGGTCCAGTATGATTTATTTCCTTAAAAATATACTCTATCTGTTGACAGCAGTGTCTTCAAAATATCAAAATAAGGAAATGTAAAATATAAACATTTCACATCAGTTCAGTTCAGTCGCTCAGTCATGTCTGATTCTTTTTGACACCATGGACTGCAGCATGCCAGGCCTCCCTGTCCATCACCAACTCCCAGAGTTTACTCAGACTCATGTCCATTGAGTCAGTGATGCCATCCAACCATCTCATCCTCTGTCTTCCCTTTCTCCTCCCTCCTTTAACCTTTCGCAGCATCAGGGTCTTTTCAAATGAGTCAGCTCTTCATATCAGGTAGCCAAAGGATTGGAGTTTCAGCTTCAGCATCAGTCCTTCCAGTGAATATTCAGGACTGATCTCCTTTAGGATGGACTGGTTGGATCTCCTTGCAGCCCAACAGACTCTCAAGAGTCTTCTCCAACACTACAGTTCAAAAGTATCAATTCTTCAGCACTTGGCTTTCTTTATGGTCCAACTCTCAGATCCATACATGAACACTGGAAAAACCATAACCTTGACTAGACAGACCTTTGTTGGCAAAGTAATGTCTCTGCTCTTTAATATGCTGTCTTTCACATAGAAGTGCTATTATAAACAGTCAAATCATCTTCCTGTGGATAACAAAAATAACTGATGGAGAGTCTGAGTGTCTGGACATTGCGCCCCTCTATTGCTCCTAATGCTAATGTTGAGCTAATTCCATTCCAGGAAAGCTATTTAAATGACTGCTTCCTAGATCCTGCTCACTTATTTACTCTGTATTCACTAGAAATCTGGCTTTTCTTCCTACCAGTCTGCCAACCCACAGAGAAAATATAGGAGCATTCCTTTGAAAGTGTTTGCCCTTTGGCCAGCAACTGCGAGATCCTTTTTAGGATGCTAATTCACCATCTTCCAGGTTGCTGGTTTTCTGAATAAAGCGTCTTTCTGTTCCACCAATCCCTGTCTCTTGAACATCGACTTTTGAGTGACAAGTGGCCAACTTGAGTTTGGTTTCCACCCCAGTTGATAACATTACCTTCTCCAGGACCTCTGTACTTATTCTCTCCCCAAAGAAGTGTTTTCCTCTTCCGCTCAACCGCCACAACTTTTTATTTATAACTATTTGGAGCACTTTTCATCTAATGTTTTTACTTGGTATACATATAAATTATAAAATATATGTTATTTATCTCAGCATCAATACAAATTCCTTGATAGGAGAAGTTTCACCCTCATCATATATTCATGTGTTTGTCATCTACCCCCATACTAGCCAAACATATATTATATCCACTTCAGAAATAGAAGCAAATAAATACACGAATGAAAAGATGAATGATATTTAAATGAATGAATTGAAGTAAATGGTAAACACAAGGTTAGACACTTTGGTTTAACAGTCAGAACCAATGAAGTGCCAAGGTATGTTTTGGACTAAACCATTGTTCCAAGTTCAGAGATACTTGCCATCTCTAAATAGCTCTCCTTGTTTATCCTAATCACATGGTGAGCATGCTCAGTTATGTCTGACTGTTTATGACCCCATGGACTGTAGCCCTCCAGGTTCCTCTGTCCAGGGGATTCTCCACTAGAGTGGGCACTTGTCTCATGCATCCAACCTAGACTGACGATCTGTTTCACACTTGATAATATACATGTTTCGATGCTGTTCTGTCAGATCATCCCACCCTCGCCTTCTCCTGTAGAGTCCAAAAGTCTGTTCTATACATCTGTGTCTCTTTTTCTGTCTTGCATATAGGGTTATCATTACCATCTTCCAGATGACCCAGAGAGATGGGATGGGGAGGGAGGTGGGAGGGGGGTTCAGGATGGGGAACACAGTAAATCCATGGCTGATTTATGTCAATGTATAGCAAAAACCACTACAATATTGAGTAATTAGCCTCCAACTAATAAAAATAAATGGAAAAAGAAAAAGAATACTAGACTGGGTTGCCATTTCCTTCTCCAGGGGATCTTCTCAACCTAAGGATCAAATCTGCATTTCTTACATCCCCTGCATTGGAAGGTGGTTTCTTTACCACTGTGCCACCTGGGAAGCCCATTTCAACCACACACACTGTCTTTCTAGTCCCTCAAACTTGAAGATTGATGCTGAAATCATCCATTACCTGTAAGAGGCCCAGGTGCCTGGATGTGTGTGTGTGCCTGTGTGTGTATGCACATGCGTGCACATGCATGGTAAATGGGGTGCTTCTTTATACCCAAACAGCGAGCTTCCTAAAGGAAGGAGAGATGTTCAGGACAGACCTGACACCTGGTAAAAATTGGTACTTGGATAGACTAGCTAGTTGGTGAATGGGTGGCCCAGTTACTAAAGGATGCTGTTGAATGAGTGAGTCAGTGACTGAGCTAAAAGTTGGAGCGAGTGAGTAAGCAAATGTATAAATAAGAAATGAGCCAACAAACTAGCTGACTGACTGGCTAGTTCACTGAACAACTGATTATCTGACTGTTGAGTGGTTGACAAACTGATTTACTGACTGGCTGACTGGTTGGCCAACTAGCTGATGTTATAAATGATATAAAGCAGATCTTTATATAGTATAGCAAACGAAGTTTTCTTGGGGACATGGGACAAATGGCACAAAAGAGGATCCTGTGTATGGGAGCCCCTGAGGAGTGTATACTATGAACTGGAAAACCATTTCCTAGTTTTCTTTCTTTTTCTTGGAGTTCTCTGTGATTTTCATTCCCTGTCAACTGAGGTCAGTGGATGTGACTTCAAGGGAAAGCCAGCCAGAGGCAGTCATGGTCAGACAGTGGCTCTCTTCCTGCAAGAAGGTATTTGGGACCAGAGGACATCTGCTCACTGGGGAGCCTGATTGTTCCCTGGGTCTTGGGGTCTGGGGGTGGGGTTCTGGGGCTCAGATCATCTCTCAGGTCAGGGAAGGGCCTCTGTGATGGTGGCCAAGACAGGGAACCAAATCAAACAGACAAATCAGTGGACGGCACAAGCTGGGCCAGTTTGCCCAGTTTATACCCTGCTCTCTGACCACAGAGACCTTCCTTGGGAAAGTGATGTACAGGCAGCAAGCAAGGGCTGCCAGACTCGGCTTCAGACAGTGCCTGGTGATGACTGAAGCCCCCAGGGTGGACCAGGTCTCATAGCGCTATGTGGTGACCAACCCTGCATCTACTCAGCTGACTGACAGGCAATTTCATACCTTGTCACAGACATCGCTCCTGACCTGGATGAGAAAGAAGGGGCAGGACAATAACCTGGATACAGGTAGCTTGTATCCATAGTAACCAAGCCACTCCACGGACAAACCCTTCAGTGATTCCCCAAAGGCCTCGGGAAAAAGTCCCTGGTTGCTGACAGAGGTGAAAAGGCCCTTTTCTACTCTTGTCCCTTGCTGAGAGGCTTTCTAGTCTCCTCTCTCCCCAGTCATCCCACCTGCTTTTTCTCTATGCACAGATACTCTACTGTTTCAACCATAAGCCATGATAACTATTTTTTAAATTTAATTTTATTTTTTAATTCAGTTTTTGTTTTGTACTGGAGTGTAGCTGATTGACAATGTTGTATTAGTACACAGCTGAGTGATTCAGTTATACATATGAATATTGTTGTGGTTTAGTCACCCTGTGGTATCCAATTCTTTGCGACCCCATGGACTGCAGCCGACAGGCTCCTCTATCCATGGATTTTCCAGGCAAGAATATTGAAGTGAGTTGCCATTCATTCTTTTTCAGATTCTTTTCCCATAGAGGTTATTATAGAACATAATGACTATTTACAAGTTTTTTTTTTTTTTTTTTAAGGAATAGTCTCTCTTGATGAACAGATAAGGGACTTGTGGTACGCATACATGTACCTACTTGCAGGGCAGTAAAGGAGACACAGACATTTTGGACAGAGTTGGGGAAGGAGAGAGTGGGATGATATGAGAGAATAGCCTTGAAATATATATACTGCCATATGTAAAATAGATAACCAGTGGAAATTCGATGTATGATGCAGGAAACCCAAAGCCAGTGCTCTGTGACAACCTAGAGGAGTGGAATGAGGAGGGAAGCAGGAATGGGGTTCAAGAGGGAGGGGACATACGTGTACCAAGTGCCAATTCATGCTGATGTATGGCAAAAATCATCACAATATTGTAAAGTAGTTATCCTCTAATTTATAAATAAAATTATATATATATAATTTTTATATATATTTATAAATATATATAAGAAAATATATATAAACATAAATTAAATATATATATAAGAAAAGATAAATATATATGAAGGAAAAAAACTCGGTAGCTCAGATGGTAATCTGAATCTGCCAGCAATGCAGGAGATGAAGGTTCAATCCCTGGGTTGGGAAGATCCCCTGGAGAAGGAAATGACAACCCACTCCAGCATTCTTGCCTTGAGAATCCCATGGACAGAGGAGCCTGGTGGGCTACAACTGCCATGGGATTGCAAAGAGTTGGACATGACTTAATGACTAAGACTTTATATATAAAGCGTATTCTATCTTTTTCACTCTCCTTTTTCCAGCAAGCCGCTCCCTCTGCCTGGAGTGCCTGTCCTTAACTTGTGCCTGACTGATCTCAGAACTTCAACGACTAATTTACTTCTTTCCTGAATACCCCCCACCAATCTGTATTACCCAAGCAGCATTTAGTACCTGTGTTTGTTCTGGAAACTCTTGTCCTGGTACTGATTCTCTTTTGGAACAGTTTCCTCTGCTCCATCCCTTTGTAAACTGTGAGCTCCTGGAGGCAAAAATAACACTGCCTACTCCTTTGACTCCTATAGAGCGCCTTGTCCATAATAGACATACAACAAATATATGTTCATACAAACCAAATATGTAGTCCATCTGGAGCATATGTGAATCCAGCCTCTCCCGGTGTGTGGCTGTGAGAGTCTCTTACCTCCTCTGCCTGACACAGGCAAGCCCCAATTCCTCCCCATCATTGGATCTCTCCCTGCCTCGATTTTTCGTGCTTCTATGTGTGGCCTATGTCAAGCGTGCCTTCTTCGAGCGTCATGTTCAGCCTGTGGCTTTTATTCCTTGCTGGATGGTAAGCTGTGAAGAGCAGGTACCTATCTTTCTCAGACTCAGTTCTTCCTCCTATTCAGGGCCTTGGCAGACTTTTGCATACAAGAGAACTTTAAAGTTAAATAAATAAATAAAGACTGGCTAGGTTTTCTAGGACGATACTCAAGTTCAGAAGACAACAATGAGATCAATAATTCCAAAGGGCAGATATCCAAAACTCTCTTTGCATGGGTGAGAATTTCTATGCATGACTGCACTATGCCCATAAGTGTTTTGCAGCCGATGCCCCTCTGCCCCAGGGGGTATCCTTGCCTGCCTTGTGGATGATGGCAGCCCCAGCCATGTGACTTGTGCTGCCTGTAAGACTGTAAACCTTCAGAGCCATGTTCATTATGCCCTCTTTCCTCTCTGCCATGAAGCCTGACCTTGTTCCTGATTGAAGCTGCACTGTAAGCTTGCATCCTTAAGTCAAATTAATGTGTAGCAGGACTGCAGTTGACCCTTGGTAGACATGTAAGGTGAGCAAGCAATAAACCTTTGTTGTGTTAAGGCACTGAATGTGGGGCTCTATTGTTACTGCAGCATAACTTAGCCTATCCTGACTGATACACAGGGACATGCAAGAATAAACTTCTCTCGAGGAGAATGTATTCCTAGTTCACCTTGACTCTGCCCAAAGGGAAAGTACGTTTTTAAGTCCAGTGCGTGCTGAGTAGTAGCCAGGACAGTGACTCAGGTATGTGTGTATGTGCCGTGTGTGGGGTGTGTGTAGATACGTGTGACAAGTGTGAATAGGTGACGGTAAGCAGAGGTCGGGCGCAGGAGAAGGGAGGGGAGGGGGATGGAGGAGCAAGCCTGGGCTTACGCAGCACAGGGGAAGGGCCATCTGCTTGTGGGCAACTGACATTTGCCTACAAAGGACTTTCTGTCTGTGGTTGGGAAGCTAAATAAAACTGTTTCCTCACGGGATTTTGTGCCAAACCACATCCTACATCTTACACTGAGCTGAACTGAGGACAGAGTGCCACCTGCTGGAGCTGCCAAGCCGGTGCAACTACTTCCAATTTCAGCCGAGTTTCTCCTTCAGTCATGTCCAACTCTTTCCAACATAATGGACTGTAGAGTGCCAGGCTTCCCTGTCCAACACCAATTCCCAGGGCTTGTTGAAACTCATGTCCATCAAGTCGGTGATACCATCCAAACACCTCATCCTCTCTTGTCCCCTTCCCCTGCTTTCAGTCTTTCCCAGCATCAGGGTCTTTTTCAATGAGTCAGAAAACTAACCAAACTGATCACATGGATCACAGACTTGTCTAACTCAATGAAACTGTGAGCCATGCTGTGTAGGGCCACCCAACATGGACAGGTCGTGGTGAAGAGTTCTGACAAAATGTGGTCCACTGAGAAGGGAATGGCAAATGACTTCAATATTCTCGCCTTGAGAACCCCATGAATAGTATAAAAAGGCAAAAATATATGACACTGAAAGACGAACTCCCCAAGTCAGTAGGTGCCCAACATGCTACCGGAGAAGAGTGGAGAAATAGCTCCAGAAAGAATGAAGAGATGGAGTAAAATGAAAACAACACCCAGTTGTGGATGTGACTGGTGATGGAAGCAAAATCCAATGCTGTAAGAACAATATTGCATAGGAACCTGGAATGTTAGGTCTGTGATTTGAAAGTGGTCAAACAGGAGATGGCAAGAGTGAACACTGACATTTTAGGAATCAGTGAACTAAAATGGATAGGAATGAGAGAATCTAATTCAGATGACCATTATATCTACTACTGTCGGCAAGGATCCCTTAGAAGAAATGGAGTAGCCCTCATAGTCAACAAGAGTCTGAAATGCAGTACTTGGGTGCAATTTAAAAAATGACAGAATGATTGCTGTTAATTCCAAGGCAAACCATTCAATATCACAGTAATCCAAGTCTATGCCCCAACCGCTAAAGCTGAAGAAATTGAAGAATGGTTCTATGAGGACCTACAAGACTTTCTGGAACTAACACCAAAAAAAGATGTCCTTTTCATCATAGAGGACTGGAATGCAAAAGTAGGAAGTCGAGAGATACCTGGAGTAACAGGCAAGTTTGGACTTGGAGTACAAAATGAAACAGAGCAAAGGCTAGCAGAGTTTTGAAAAGAGAACGCACTGGTCATAGCAAACACCCTCTTTCAACAACACAAGACAACACTCTACACATGGACATCACCAGATGGCCATACCAAAATCAGATTGATTATATTCTTTGCAGCTGAAGATGGAGAACTCTATACAGTCAGCAAAAATGAGATCGGGAGCTGACTGTGGCTCAGATCATGAACTCCTTATTGCCAAATTCAGCCTTACATTGAAGAAAGTAGGGAAAACCACTAGACCATTCAGACATAACCTAAATCAAATCCCTTACAATTATACAGTAGAAGTGACAAATTGATTCAAGGGGTTAGATCTGATAGACAGAGTGCCTCAAGAACTATGGACAGAGGTTCGTGACATTGTACAGGAGGCAGTGATCAAGACCATCCCCAAGAAAAAGAAATGTAAAAAGGCAAAATGGTCATCTGAGGAGGCCTTACAAATAGCTGAGAAAAGAAGACAAGTAAAAGGCAAAAGAGAAAAGGAAAGATATACCCATCTGAATGCAGAGTTCCAGAGAAGAAGAAGGTGAGTTAAAAAAGCCTTCCTCAGTGATCAATGCAAAGAAATAGAGGAAAACAATAGAATGGGAAAGACTAGAGATCTCGTCAAGGAAACTAGAGATACCAAGGGAACATTGCATGCAAAGATGGGCACAATAAAGAACAGAAACTGTATGGACCTAACAGAAGCAGAAGATCTTAAGAAGAGGTGGCAAGAATACACAGAAGAACTGTACAAAAAAGATCTTCATGATCCAGATAACCACGATGGTGTGATCACTCACCTAGAGCCAGACATCCTGGAATGTGAAGTCAAGTGGGCCTTAAGAAGTATCACTACAAACAAAGCTAGTGGAGGTGATGGAATTCCAGTTGAGCTATTTCAAATCCTAAAAGATGACGCTGTGAAAGTGCTGCACTCAATATGTCAGCAAATTTGAAAAACTCATCAGTGGCCACAGGACTGGAAAAGGTCAGTTTTCATTCCAATCCCAAGAAGGGCAATGCCGAATAATGTTCAAACTACCACACAATTGCAATTATCTCACATGCTGGAAAAATAATTTTCAAAATTCTCCAAGCTAGGCTTCAACATTACATGGACTGAGAACTTCCAGATGTTCAAGCTGGATTTAGAAAAGGCAGAGGAACCAGAGATCAAATTGCCAGCATCCATTGGATCATCAAGAAAGCAAGAGAGTTCCAAAAAAACATCTACTTCTGCTTCATTGACTACACCATAGCGTTTGATTGTGTGGATCACAACAAGCTGTGGAAAATTCTTCAAGAGATGGGAATATCAGACTACCTTACCTGTCTCCTGCAAAATCTGTATGCAGGTCAAGGAGCAACAGTTAGAACCAGACATGGAACAATGGATTCGTTCCAAATTGGGAAAGGAGAACCTCAAGGTTGTATATGGTCACCTGCTTATTTAACTTCTATGCAGACTGTATCATGTGGAATGCTGGGCTGGATGAAGGACAAGCTGGAATCAAGATTTCTGGGAGAAATATCGATAACCTCAGATATGCAGAGGACACCACCCTTATGGCAAAAAGCAAAGAGGAACTAAAGAGCCTCTTGATGAAGTTGAAAAAGAAGAATAAAAAAGCTGGCTTAAAACTCAACATTCAGAAAACTAAGATTATGGCATCTGGTCCCATCACTTCATGGCGAATAGATGGGGAAACAAGGTAAACAGTGAGAGACTTTATTTTGGGGGACTCCAAAATCACTGCAGATGGTGACTCCAGCCATGAAATTGAAAGACACTTGCTCCTTGGAAGAAAAGCTATGACCAACCTCAACAGCATATTAAAAAGCAGAGGCATTACTTTGCAGATGAGGGTCTCTCTAGTCAAAACTATGATTTTTCCAGTAAGTCATGTATGGATGTGAGAGTTGAACCATAAAGAAAGCTGAGCACTGAAGAACTGATGCTTTTGAACTGTGGTGTTGGAGAAGACTCTTGAAATTCCCTTGGACTGCAAGGAAATCAAATGAACCAATCCTAAAGGAAATCAGCCCTGACTATTCATTGGAAAGACTGAAGCTGAAGCTTAAGCTCCAAGCCTTTGGCCACCTGATGTGAAGAACTGACTCATTGGAAAAGACCCTGATGCTGGGAAGGATTGAAGGCAGAAGGAGAAGAGGACAACAGAGGATAAGATGGTTGGATGGCATCACCGACTTGATTGACGTGAGTTTGAGCAAGCTCCAGGAGTTGGTGATGGACAGGGAAGCCTGGCGTGCTGTCAATCATGAGGTGACAAAAAGTTGGACATGACTGAGCAACTGAACTGACTGTCTCCTCCTTCAGCGGGCGGGTTCAGACCCAGAGTGGAGCCTTTGATGCTGAGGTGACCCTGTTGATCCCTTCACTTTACAGGCAAAGAAAGTGAGGACTTGGGCCAGTATGTTTCCCTCTGAAGGCCTCTCAAGCTGGGCCACACTACCCTCAGGGGAAGGGCTGATTCCTTCTCCACTGGAGCCAGTGCAATTCCAAGGTTCCCTTGGCAGTGGGGTTCAAAGTAGACAGGCTGTTTTGGGTCAGGGCATGCGGTGGGGAAGAGGTGAGTACTCTGTGGTTCAGGAGAGCCAACCTGGATGGAGGATAAGGGAAGACTCCTGCAAGGGCTTCCATTAACTGAAGAGCGGCAACCTAAAATGCAAGGCTCTCTACACTGTTGCCCACAGTCCTTGCCAGAAAAACACTACCTACTCTTAGCAGACAAGGAAACTGAAACCCAGAGAGGCTAAGTGATTTGTCCAGAGTCATGTAGCTGGGAAATGTTTGTGTCAGAATTCAAGTCGAGGCCAGTTTGGTTCTAAGACTGAACTCTGTATTGTATCAAGCCATATCATCCCCAAACTAAAGGCTCTTCATGCCTCTTGACTGTATTCTTCCTGCACAGGGCATGCAGATAGGCAGGGTTCAGGATGTTCAGGCCACATGGTATGATTCTTTCAAGGAGTCTGTAGACTACAGAATGAGGGCTTACCGACCAGACGCTTGGTGAGTGCAGGGAGCAAGCCTTGACTGTAGATGGCCCCAGTCACGTGTGAAACCACTGCCTCAGAGAACCGTGCTAGTCCTTACGTACGCTTTATGGAGGAACCATCAGTGCCAAGCCCTGTGTTTGGAGAACAAACAGGCAGTGAATGGGACAGGAAGAAAAGTGGCTGGATGAGTATAACAGTGTGTGTTACTGGCCTGGTGTGTTACTCTTCAGGGCAGTTAAGGGCAGAGCTCTCAAGGGAAGCCATTCAGTTCACTTCAGTCTCTCAGTTGTGTCTGACTCTTTGCAAACCAATGAACCGCAGCACACCAGGCCTCCCTGTCCATCACAAACTCCCGGAGTCCACCCAAACCCATGTCCATTGAGTCAGTGATACCATCCAACCATCTCATACTCTGTCATCCCCTTCTCCTCCTGCCCTCAATCTTTCCCAGCATCAGGGTCTTTTCCAATGAGTTGGCTTTTCTCATCAGGTGGCCAAAGTATTGGAATTTCAGCTTCAACATCAGTCCTTTGCAATGAATACCCAGGACTGATCTCCTTTAGGACAGACTGGTTGGATCTCCTTGCAGTCCGAGGGACTCTCAAGAATCTCCTCCAACACCACAGTTCAAAAGCATCAATTCTTTTGTGCTCAGTTTTCTTTATAGTCCAACTCTCACATCCGTACATAACCACTGGAAAAACCATAGCCTTGACTAGATGGACCTTTGTGGACAAAGTAATGTCTCTGATTTTTAATATGCTGTCTAGGTTGGTCATAACTTTCCTTCCAAGGAGTAAGCATCTTTTAATCTCGTGGCTGCAATCACCATCTGCAGTGAATTTTGAGCCCAAAAAAATAAAGTCTGACACTATTCCCACTGTTTCCCCATCTATTTGCCATGAAGTGATGGGACCAGATGCCATGATCTTCGTTTTCTGAATGTTGAGCTTTAAGCCAGCTTTTTCACTCTCCTCTTTCACTTTCATCAAGTGAAATTTCTTCTTTTTAGTTCTTCTTCACTTTCTGCCGTAAATGTGGTGTCATCTGCATATCTGAGGTTATTGATATTTCTTCCAGCAATTTTGATTCCAGCTTGTGCTTCTTCCAGCCCAGCGTTTCTCATGATGTACTCTGCATATAAGTTAAATAAGCAGACAATGTACAGCCTTGACGTACTCCTTTTCCTATATGGAACCAGTCTGTTGTTTGATGTTCACTCTTGACATCTCCTATTTGACCACTTCCAATTTGCCTTGATTCATGGACCTAACATTCCAGGTTCCTATGCAAATATTGCTCTTTACAGCATCGAACCTTGTTTCTATCACCAGTCTCATCCACAACTGTGTGTGGTTTTTGCTTTGGCTCCATCCCTTCATTCTTTCTGGAGTTATTTATCCACTGATCTCCAGTAGCATATTGGGCACCTACTGACCCGGGGAGTTCATCTTTCAGTGTCCTATCTTTTTGCCTATTCATACTGTTCGTGGGGTTCTCAAAGCAAGAATACTGAAGTGGTTTGCCATTCCCTTCTCCAGTGGACCACATTCTGTCAGACCTCTCCACCATGACCCATCCATCTTGGGTGGCCCCACATGGCATGGCTTAGTTTCACTGAATTAGACAAGGCTGTGATAGGGGAAGCTGTAGGACGTTTAAATTTCCCTGGGGTAACAAAAGGCTTCTGGACATGATTCTGGAGAGAGACCCCTGACATCTTTTCCCTTTAAGAATCACTACTCCAACAAAGCATTGTCTTCAAATGAGCAGGGAAAAAGTTAGGAAGCCAAGGTCTAGCTGTGGAAAGTCTCCTAGTGCTGGAGTGTGCCCCTGGATTGTGAACACATGGGGACCCCTGGCCCAATCCAGAGGGAGAAGGAGATGGCAATCAGCCACCCTCTGAACTGTGTGTGCATCTTTGTTGGCACATGCAGGCATCCTGGGTACACGCCTGGCCTCGCTCACCTCTTTGCAAGGTTGCTGGTCTCAGCTGTCTGATTCTGTCATGCTCGTGCTAAGTCACTTCAGTCATGTACAACTCTTTGCGACCCTTTGGACTGTAGCCTACCAGGCTCCTCTGTCCATTGGATTCTCTAGACAAGAATACTGGAGTGGGTTGCCATACCCTTCTTCAGAGGATCTTCTTGACCCAGGGATCAAACCTACGTCATATTTGCTGCATTGGCAAGTGGGTTCTTTAACCACTAGCGCCACCTGGGAAGCCTTCTGTCTTTTCTACTTTTCCTTTTATCATGGCATCTACTCTGCAACCACAGGTCACCAGCCTCCCTGGAATAGCAAAGCCAGCATTACTCTATGAACTACTCCCAGTCTGTTCTAGTTCAGTTTGGTTCAGTTGCTCAGTCATGTCTGACTCCTTGTGACCCCCTTGTACTGCAGCATGCCAGGCTTCCCTGTCCATCACCAACTCCTGGAGCTTGCTCAAACTCATGTCCATTGAGTTGGTGATGCCATCCAACCATCTCATCCTCTGTCGTCCCCTTCTGCTCCTGTCTTCAGTCTTCCCAAGCATCAGAGTCTTTTCCAATGAGTCAGTTCTTTACATCAGGTGACCAAACTATTGGTTCTAAGGAGTGTCAAATGAGCATCTTCAGAACCAAGATTCTGATTTTACAACTCTCTCCACAGGGGGCTCAGTCCTAATATAAGACATGGTAGGAGACCAGTAGGAAAGTTTATTAAGATTATGAAAGCTGGTGGTACTTTCCTGGCTGTCCACATACAGAATAGCATACATACACACATGTACACAGCACACACACACTGTCTGCAGGAAGCCAAGGCACAAAGCCCCCATCCTGACCAGTTTGCTGCAGAGAATAGAATAAGGACATTCAGTGAAGATTTAAATGGAATGTGACTGGCTGTAATCAATCAACCTTAAAAAACCACAAGCTAATCTTTATCCTCTCCCAACACAGAAGCTCTAGCTCTGTGCACAGGTGTCTTGCTATTCACTCTTTTTCCTCAAGGCCATTATGATCAAGAAAGAGGCCTCCTGGCCAGTTCCACAGAGGCCAGAATGGAATGCCTCAGACTTCCAAGCATTCCATCAGTCACCTGCAGTTCTCCTTACCAAGTTCAGTTCAGTCCAGTCGCTCAGTTGTATCCGACTCTTTGTGACCCCATGGACTGCAGCACGCCAGGCCTCCCTGTTCTTCACTAACTCCCAAAGCTTGCTCAAACTCATGTCCATTGAGTCGGTGATGCAATCCAACCATCTCATCCTCTGTTGTCCCCTTCTTCTCCTGCCCTCAATCTTTCCCAGCATCAGGGTCTTTTCCAATGAGTTGGCTTTTCTCATCAGGTGGCCAAAATATTGGAGTTTCAGCTTCAGCTTCAGTCCTTCCAATGAATATTTAGGATTGATTTCCTTTAGGATTGACTGGCTTGATCTCCTTGCAGTCCAAGAGACTCTCAAGAATCTTCTCCAACACCACAGTTCAAAAGCATCAATTCTTCTGCACTCAGCTTTCTTTAGAGTCCAGCTCTCACATCCATACATGACTACTGGAAAAACCATAGCTTTAACTAGGTGAACCTTTGTTGATAAAGTAATGTCTCTGCTTTTTAATATGCTGTTGAGGTTGGTCATAGCTTTTATTCCAAGGAGCAATTGTCTTTTAATTTCATGGCTGCAATCACCTTCTGCAGTGACTTTGGAACTCCCCAAAATAAAGTCTGTCACTGTTTCCATTGTTTCCCCATCTATTTGCCATGAAATGATGGGACAGATCTTCGTTTTCTGAATGTTGAGTTTTAAGCCAACTTTTTCACTCTCCTTTCACTTTCATCAAGAGGCTCTTTAGGGACAGAGGAGCCTAGAGGGCTACAATCCGTAGGGTCGCAAAGAGTCAGACACTACTGAAGTTACCAAGCACGAATGCACAAAAGTGTTAAAATCCTAGGTTAGTGCCTTGCTTAGAGTAGTAAAACACAGTTTTAAAATATAAATATATACATGCATGTGTGTGTGAATGCTAAGTCGCTTCAGTCGTGTCCAATTCTTTGCGACCCTATGGTCTGTAGCCTGCCAGACTCCTCTGTCCATGGGATTCTCCAGGCAAGAATACTGGAGTGGGTTGCCATGCCTTCCTCCAGGGGATATTCACCGCCCAGGGATCAAACCTGCCTTGCAGGCAGATTCTTCACTGCTGAGCCACTGGGGAAGCCCCCAAATATATATATACTTATGTTTATTTTAAATATCTAATATTTAGTTTAAATATTTAATATAATTACATACAAAATTTAAATTTTAAGGTTAATCATATATTAAATTATATTATACTTATAACTTAATATAAAATATTTATAGCATGAAATTATAATATTTCTATATATTTATATACATAATATAATACATATATATATTATATATATATAACTGGTTTTGTTGCAGGAAGGGGGACCCCTTCCAGGGCCCAAAACTGGGCTCTTGTCTAACACTCAGAATTGAATTGTCCGAGGAGACACATGCTGACAAAGTAAGAGATTTTATTGGGAAGGGCACCCGAGTGGAGAGCAGTAGGTAAGGGAACCCAGGAGAACCGCTCTGCCGAGTGGCTCGAAGTCTTGGGTTTTATGGCGATGGGATTAGTTTCCGGGTGGTCTGTGGCCAATCATTCTAATTCAGAGTCTTTCCTGGTGGTGCACACATCGCTCAGCCAAGATGGATGTTAGCAAGAGGGATTCTGGGAAGTGGATGGACACGCGTTATCTCCTTTCAACCTTTCCTGAACTCTTCTGGTTGGTGGTGGCTTATTAGTTCCGTATTCCTTATCAGGATCTCCTGTCATAAAACAACTCATGCAGATGGTTACTATGGTGCCTGGCCAGGGTGGGCGGTTTCAATCAGTGTGCTTCCCCTAACAGTTTCAGACTGTGTGTGTGTATCTTGGTTCCCTGGAGGGAGACAAGTTTGTCCTGTCGACTATAAAAGATGTACAACTTGAGAGTTGTGAGTTAAGTTTTATTTGGGGCAAAATGAGGACTGCAGCCTGGGAGAGAGTACCTCAGATAGCTCTGAGAAACTGCTCCAAAGATGCAGTGGAGGAAAGTCAATATATAAGATTTTGGTGAAGGGGGAGTTCAATACAATTAAGCTTTCATTTTACAAAAGGTTTTCTGCTAGTCACAAGGAGTTGATGTCATCAGGAAGGGATTTAGTGCTTTTCTAAATATGAGGAGATGCAAGGTTTGGAATCCTGAAATCAGTTCCTGAAAATACTCAACTATCCAAAGGCTTGTCCCACCAGATTCCCTGGAGCACAGAGTGCCCCACTCCACCCCAAACTCTCTCAGTGGGTGTTGAAGGTTAGCAGCAGCAGCAGCAGCACAAGTTTCGATCTTTGCAGAGACAGAGGGCAAATGCCTTTGTTGTTCAGGCACTGGCAATACTCTTGGCAAGTGCCAGTTTGTAGCTGACAGTCCTAAGGCTGAGGGACTTGAACGTATAGATGTGGATTTCAGCTAAGCTTGCTCTGAGCCTCTGGGAGGAATCCTTACAAAATGCTCTAGTGCCTGGGTTGCCCCATCTCGTCATTCCATTCTTACCTCTTTACAGGGTTTTCCGTGACTGTGAGTTGTTAGGAGAAATAATGATTAGAGTGAGTCACCGTATACCGAGTCAGAGCAAGAAGGAAGCTGAGCAAAACTCCTGCAAGCCCAGTGTGGTCATGGGCAGGTGAGGAAGCCCAGGTGAGGCCTGGGAAAAGGAACTGACTTGCTTAGGATTAAATGGGTGGCCCACGGCAGAATCTAGGCAGCAACCTGGGTCTCATGACTCCTGTCCAACACTCTTTATGTGGAGCTATATTTAGTGCCTCCTAAAACCCATGGGAGGTGAACCTCCTTGTTCTATTAGCCCTTGGGAACAGAGGAGACTCAAGACCAAGGGTTGCTTGGAAAGCGGAGGACACAGAATGGTTTCCTATTTATGTTGCTAAAGAGTAAGTTGGAAGCAGCCTTGTCTGATACCTGACAGCTGGTGTAAAAATTCCAGAAGACAGAGGACTGAACACCAGGAGCCCGGAGTCAGAGTCAACAGTGGTGACTATTCTCTGCCCTGGACCACTCCAGACAACTGCAGTGCTTACACACACACACACACCCCCACTGAGATGGACGGCACTCAGTAACCCAGGAGACCTCAGCAGACCTGGGCACAGGCCAAGCCCATGTGTCTTCCATGCCAGCTGTCTGTGATTCCCCAGGAACACCAGCCCGGGGCCCAAGCACAGACATGCAAGGGAAGGCAGAGCCTACCGAATCAGGTCAAACCCAAGGATCCTTGTGAAGAATTCCTGGTGGCTGGAGCCGAAGTTTACCTGCTAAATTCCATCACCAGCTGTGTATCCCCTGGGGAATGGCAGAGGGTGTGCCCAGCAGCTGGGTGGCCGAGAGATGGCCTCACTTTCCCAGGGGGATTATGGGGGAGGGAGGAGGGAAGGGGGAAGGGCAAGCCTCCACTGCCTGGCAGAACCTGTGCTCGAGTTTCTAACTCAGCCTTGAAGTATTAGTCATTCTCATTTTATAGCTTAGACACTTTTATGGCTAAGGTTACTCAATAAAAAAGTAGGGAAGAGAGGATTTAAACTCAGCTCTGCCAGGCTCCAGGATGGGTGTTGGTTCTTTTACTTGCCCAATACTACCTTCTAAGGAATTTCTTTATTTGGAATATGTAACTATATTCTTCTCAGAAGAAGTCACACCTTTTTCCAAGCCCTCAGCATCATACTCTTTATCCTGAGATCTTTGTGCTATGGAAATTGACTCAAGACCGATGGGCAGACATCCTGTTGGGATGTTACAGAAACCGGGGGACAGGTCTGGACTTTATGCTTTGGGGCCATGCACATAAGCAAGACTGACAATGTGAGCATGCCTGTTGGTGCATTCAGGTGTCTGTGAGTGTGAGTTGGTATGTGAACATGTATTTCAGGGTGATTGACAGCATGCGATTTTGTGTCAGGGTGTGGTGAGTCCTTGTCTCACAGGAGGGCTCATGAATGAATACATGTGGGAAGATGAACTTGAGTGTGCAAGAGTGAGTGTGCACAGGGCTGACGTTCAACTGGTATGTAGAGGTGTTGATGAATCCAGAGTTAAAATGTTAAAACTACTTCTGTAACAAGTGGCAGATAGCCTCTGCATCAGGCCCTCTGCCCACCAGAGCTCCTGCCCTGACTGACTGCCAGTCAGCTCAGACCTACAGCATCGGGAAGCTGCTGACCAATGACTGTCACAGCCGGGGCCTCTGGGACACTGGTGGATCTCAGTGCTCAATGTCAGTCTCCAAGTCTGCAGAATTCACTTTGAATAATAACCGTGTGTGTGTGTGTGTGTGTGTGTGATTTGCAGGCTTCCCAAGTAGTGCTTGTGGTAAAGAAACTGCCTTCCAATGAAGGAGATGCAAGAGATATGGGTTCGATCCCTGGGTCAGGAAGATCCCCTGGAGGAAGACATGGAAACCCACTCCAGTATTCTTGCCTGGAGAATCCCATGGACAGAGGAGTCTGGCAGGCTACAGACCTTAGGGTCGCAAAGAGTTGGACACAATTGAAGCAACTTAGCACACATGTACAAATGTGTGTCATTTATGTGAGTGTATGAACATACATGAGCAGGTACCCCTGTATAAACATGTGTGAGTGTGTGAACATGCTGGCTTTGTCTTCCCAACAAATGGGTGGATTGTAAGTTCTGGAAAGATGGGATCCAGACTTTATGCTTCTTCCAGCAACTAATAGGGTCAGAGCACTTGCTGTGTTGCAAAGAATTCAGACCAGAGAGCCCGAGCATCACAAGTTTGAATCTCAGCTCTACCACCTACAAGCTGTTGCTGCTGTGAGCAGTAAGGAGCTTCTCTGCACCTCACCCCTAGCTCTAATGGGAAAAGCAACACCTACTTCAATAGGGTGGTATCAGTGTGTGGGAGCGCTTGGCACACACCATGGCCCTGCCCTGCTCCAACTCCCTAAGCATATCAGCCTCAGCTCTTGCCTCCAAGGAGCAGGGTCTGCCTCCGAAAGGCATGGCTGGCTGTATAAATTGACAGAGAAATTTTACTGTGGGCTGGAGCTGCCCAGGACTACCTCAAGAGCAGTATCCATCATGGGCAAGTGTTAAAAAAGGGAAGATTCTGGAAGAAAAGGCAACCACCAAATGGGGTGATTATGTCCTGGAGTAAATTGTTTCCACCCGTGAGCAACCCTCAGACCCTTTGTTCTACACAACTGGTCCTTGTCCTTGACTCTAAGATGTATCCTGACCCTCACACCTTTGTCTCACTACAGGGGTGGGGCCTGTGTCCCCAGGTTGGTGGAAATAAGTAGAGGGTCTTGCTGCTGACTCCAAAAGTGGAGAATAATAGTAAAAGCAGCAGTAACATTCATCCAACACTTGCTATGGGTTATTGTTTAGTTGCTAAGTCATATGAAACTCTTTGTGACCCCACGGATTGTAGCCCACCAAGTTCCTCTGTTCATGCAATTTCTCAGGCAAGAATACTGGGGTGGGTCATCACTTCCTTCTCCATACCTCTGCTTTTAAATCACACACAGGTGAGCTACTGGTGAATGCTGATGTGGAACCAAAAAGGGAATGGATTCAGCAAAGTCTAGGTCCTGATATTTCTCACAGGAAAGACATCTCCAACTCTAGATTTTTTGTCACAAATTTTTTATCACAAATCTCATAGTCTATTCACCAAATACCAGTCAGATGGAAAGGAAAAGCATAATTTACAGAAAATGATACTTTTGGAAATCCCTGCCATACATAAAACTTATTCTAAGTGTTTAATAAAATGGAAAATATAAAAACCTCCTAGTTTGGGTTACATTCTACTTATTATTTATTTACATTGTCTTATTTAACACCTTTTTCTAAATGAACAATGCAAAGAAAGAGGAAAACAATAGAATGGGAAGAACTAGATATCTCTTCAAGAAAATTAGAGATGTGAAGGGAATATTTCATACAAAGATGGGCACAATAAAGAACAGAAACCATATGGACCTAACAGAAGCAGTAAATATTAAGAAGAGGTGACAAGAATACACAGAAGAACTATACAAAAAAAATCTTCATGACCCAGATAGCCACGATGGTGTGGCTCTGTAGATAGATCACTCATCTAAAGCCAGACACATTGGAGTGTGAAGCCATGTGAGCCTTAGGAAGCATCACTACCAACAAAGCTAGTGATGATGATGAAATTTCAGATGAGCTATTTCAAATCCTAAAAGATGATGCTGTTAAAATGTTGCTCTCAATATGCCAGAAAATTTGGAAAACTTATCAGTGGCCACAGGACTGGAAAAGCTCAGTTTTCATTCCAATCCCAAAGAAAGGCAATGCCGAAGAATGTTCAAACTACCACACAATTGCACTCACTTTACATGTTAGCAAAGTAATGCTCAAAATTCTCCAAGCCAGGCTTCAACAGTACATGAACTGAGAACTTCCAGATGTTCAAGCTGGATTTAGAAAAGGCAGAGGAACCAGAGATTAAATTGCCAACATCCACTGGATCATAGGAGAAGAAAGAGAATTCCAGAAAAACATCTACTTCTGCTTCATTGACTACATTAAAGCCTTTGACTGTGTGGATCACAACAAAATGTGGAAAATTCTTAAAGAAATGAGAATACCAGACTACCTTACCTACCTCCTGCGAAACCTATATACAGGTCAAGAAGCAACAGTTAGAACTAGACATGAAACAACAGACTGGTTCCAAATCGAGAAAGGAGTACATCAAGGCTGTATATTGTTTCCCCGCTTACTTAACTTATATGCAAAGTACATCATGAGAAACGCTGGACTGGAAGAAGCACAAGCTGGAATCAAGATTGCTGGGAGAAGTATCAATAACCTCAGATATGGAGATGACACCACCTTTGTGGCAGGAAGTGAAGAGGAACTATTAAAGAAAGCGAGAGAGTGAAAAAGCTGGCTTAAAACTCAGAAAACAAAGATCATGGCATCCGGTCCCATCACTTCATTGCAAACAGATGGGGAAACAATGGAAACAGTGAGAGACTTTATTTTCTTGGGCTCCACAATCACTGCAGATGGTGACTGCGGCCATGAAGTCAAAGATATTTGCTCCTTGGAATAAAAGCTAAGACCAACTTAGACAGCGTATTAGAAAGCAGAGACATTACTTTGCTGACAAACTCGATATAGTCAAAACAATGGTTTTTACAGTATTCATGTATGGATGTGAGAGCTGGACCATAAAGAATGCTAAACACCAAAGAACTGATGCTTTTGAACTGTAGTGTTGGAGAAGACTCTTGAGAGTCCCTTGGATTGCAAGGAGATCCAACCAGCCCATCCTAAAGATCAGTCCTGGGTGTTCATTGGAAGGGTTAATGCTGAGCTGAAGCCCCAGTGCTTTGGCTAACTGATGCAAAGAGTTGACTCCTTAGCAAAGACCATGATGCTGGAAAAGATTGAAGGCATGAAGAGAAGGGGATGACAGAGGACGAGATGGTTGGACGGTATCACCGACTCAATGGACACAACTTTGAGCAATCTCTGGGAGATGATGAAGGACAGGAATCCTGGCATACTGCAGTCCATGGCGTCACAAAGGGTGGGACACAACTGAGGGACTGAACAACAACAACAAAAATTGCACATCACTCTCCTTCAACCCCAGGTGGCAGGTATTATTCTCTCCACTATTCAGATGAGAAAAGTGAGACCTGGAGTAGTGTAAGGGTGGATCTGGGATCAAAAACCAGTATGCTGGAGATAACAGAAAATCTGCAAAGTGGTCCGCACATAAGCACGTGTGTACACATGCTGATTATGATCATTCGTGGAGCCCAAAGAGGCAAAAGTAAACCTTCTGTTAAGCTGCTGAGTGAGATGGAATGAGGAAAGAGAAGTAAAAACCCAAACGAGAGATTTGGGGGAAGGTCATGTATGACAGTCATGAGAGCAGATATATGGAGGCTCTGCTGAATAACATATCTCACTGTGGGGAAATGTCTAAACTGCTCATCATTTATTTCAGGGGGTTCTTCTAAGGTTTATACAGCTTTTCAATGCTCTTTGTGTGTCATACTTGAATTCTGTTGAATGCAGCTCTCTGGGGGAATTGTTTACACTGGAGCCCCTCTCCAGCTTTCTGCGGTGTTCAGTTGGTGCGGTGCACCATGAACTGGGGCTGAGACCCGGGAGGGCTGGCCTGGATACACCTGGACTCTCACCATTGGCTCATGCTGTACCTGATTCTGGAACGTGCTCCTCCCTGCCTACCCAAATCCCATTCTGAAGCCCCCTTCTACTGGTGTTCCTCATGGAACAAACATTTTCTGGGAGCCCTGTGGTGGATGCCATGATGACAGAGATGACCAAGTTCTCCTTCCTTCCTGCATCAGCCCTAGGTATTCTCTGTTTCGTCTGAATTCCAAAGACATAAATGATGTATCTGTAGCTTCCAAGTTATCCTTTAGAAAGAATCCATCTCATCTAATTGTTCTTTGTTATCTTGAGGATCTCAGCTTGGTCTTCTTACAAGGATTATCAAACCAAGAAATCTGAAGCCCGGGTGTGTGCGTCTGTGTTTTCACAGCATCTATCACATGCTATGCAAATGAGATGGAAGGTGCTTACCAAGGAGCCACTGATGGATCGATGGACGGGATAGGTGGATTGGTGATGGATGAATTGATGGATGGATGGAACATAGCTGAAAGGCATGGAAAGGAACAATAGAGGAAGAGACAAGTCAACCAGGGAAGCAAAGCTAGAGCTTCAGTCTTCAGCTAATTCTGAATTCTACAGAATCTGCAACATATGTTTGGGATAATTCAGACTTTTAGTTTATGTTATTTTCCTTTCTGGCTCCTTTTGGGTACTTCTGTTAGTTCTCAGTGACTCCCCTGTCATGAAAAGGGAGGTAGGTATGAGAACAGAGATTCAAATACTCCTATAAGTGGACTATTTTGTGAGAGAAGGATTTGATGGGAAGGTATGGGGATAGTGAATGCAGTAGAAACAAGAAGTTTGGATTACCTGGGGGTCTGAATTATCAGATTATCTGCATACCCCAAGAATTTAGGGAACTGAAAGTAGGAGGGCCGTGAGAGAAAAATAGCCCAGGAGAATCCCCATGGGGGAAACAATGGGGGCTACAATTTTAGTAAATATTGGGAGTACATATCCTAATTATGCATTTGGCTAGCTTGAAGAAACTTCGATCTTTTCTTTTACTGTGGAGAACTTTTTAAACACGTTTTAAAAAATAGTATTTCTTTATTTTTGGCTGTGCTGTGTCTTTGCTGCTTTGCAGGCATTCTCTAATTGTGGCACATGGGGGCTACTCTCTAATCATGGTGATCTGGCCTCTCATTGCAGTGGCTTCTCTTGTTGCTGAGCACAGGCTCTAGGGTTCGCAGGCTTCAGTAGCTGCTGCTCATGGCTCAGTAGCTGCAGCTCCAGGGCTCTAGAGCACAGGCTCAATAGCTGTGGCACACGGGCCCAGTCGCTCTACAACTGAATCAGGGGTTGAGTCTGTGTCTCCTGCATTAGCATGTAGATTCTTTACCACTGAGCCTCCAGACCCACCAGCCCTTGGAATGTGTTCTTTGAATTACAACTTACTTGCTTCAATCCCCTTCTCTATTATGTAGTTCCTGGCTGAGGGTTCCCTTACTCTTTCTGCACCTTACAAGGATAAGGAATTTTTTTTTTTTTTTTTGGCACATGGGCATCATATCCCCCTGTTTCTAAGGGGTGTTCTCATTGATCATGGTTGGGGGATGTGTTTGTATGGTGCAGAAGTGTCCATCTGGTCGCCTCACCTTGGCAAGACCACAGTAAATGTTTCTCAGCTCAGAAGTGCATCTCCCCATACCTTCTCCTCCACCTGCACCCACATACCTAGCCCTCCTAGGGCTCTGGGTTAGCAAACAGAATACAAATAATCAAACTGAGACATTAATGCCAGAAGAATTGTGTTTAATTGTTTGGAAAACAGGAGCAGCAAATGAAGGGTGTTAGAAAACGGCGTCTGGGCATGCTGCCCAAGTTTCCAAGAAGCCGACAGGGTGATGTAGATACATGTCAGCAAAGGTGAATAGTCGGTTTAGAACCAGATTCTCATCTGAGATGGAAATTGCAGCTGCTAATTAATAAGAGGTTGAGATCCGGGAAGCTGCCATCCTATTGTTGCCGCCTTTTCCCGAAGAGCGGCTGCCTCCAGGAACCGGGGGTGAGTGGGGCTGACAGCTGACTGAGAGAGGGGAGTGGGCTTCATGCTCTCTGTTCTCCTGGTGGATTAGCCCTTGGCCTCATGCCTGAGCGTATTTCTTATTGGACTTCTGGCACTGCTGAAGGGGTGAGTGCTTCTATTGGCACTTGGGGGCATAGGACTCCTTGCACTTGGGTAGAGGCTGGCAAGGCTCCTGGGTCTGCTGAGGCGGGGCTCAGCACTGCTTTGGTGGGGGGCAGCACTGCTTTGGTGGGGGGCAGCACTGCTTCGGTGGGGGGCAGCACGGCTGGGGTGGGGGGCAGCACTGCTTCGGTGGGGGGCAGCATGGCTGGGGCGGGGGGCAGTACTGCTTTGGTGGGGGGCAGCACGGCTGGGGCAGGGGGCAGCACGGCTGGGGTGGGGGGCAGTACTGCTTCAGTGGGGGGCAGCACTGCTTCAGTGGGGGGCAGCACGGCTGGGGTGGGGGGCAGCACTGCTTCGGTGGGGGGCAGCACTGCTTCAGTGGGGGGCAGCACGGCTGGGGTGGGGGGCAGCACTGCTTCGGTGGGGGGCAGCACAGCTGTGGGGGAGCACACTGCTTCTGCTTCTGCTGAGACATTCTGGGCCGGATGTGCACTGGAAGCAGAAAGACACAGAAGTGAGGAAGGCTGGAGCCTTACTGGGAGAACCTCCTGCCTTGTTCACACCCACCCCGCTTTGACCTTGCCCTGGTGGCTTCACTGATTTAAGGTGTGTGTATGCATGTGTGTGTGTCCGTATAAATTGTAGCTACAGTTTGTAAGCCATTTCAAGGTTTTTTGTTTTGTTTTGTTTTTTGAGACAAACATGGGAGGAAAGAAGGAGAGATGGAAGGGAGGAAAAGGGGAGAAGAGAAAGGGAGAGAGGTAGAAGAAAACAAAGATGTAAAAAGGGAGAGAAAGAGGAGAGAGAAGTAGAGAGTAAGAAAGAAAGACAGTGAGAAGGAGAACAAAAAGCAATCCACTGCCACAGCAAAAATTGTAGAATATAGAACCAGATTTCCTGGGAGCTGAGTCTTGGCTAAACCATTAACCAGCTGCGTGAGTTTGAGCAAGTTGCTTAACTTCTTTGTCCTTTTCTTAAGGTCATTGGAAGCATTAAATGAATATATAAGAATCCATACAGACAAACACACATACTTACACACATAGACATGTATATACTCACAATATGTATATATACACACACACAAGAATCAGCACGTGATGAGTACTGTTGTAAGGATTTTTGACTTATTAAGTCAATTTCTAACAATTTTAAAAGGCTAACAAGGAGCATCTTAACCGCTCTCTAAGAGAATTCGTAGAAAAGGAGAATCTAGAGACGAGGACCTTTTAGCTCAATGCTTAATTATAGTTGAGGAAAGCAAAACTCAGAGAGGGAAGTAATTGTTCCAGAAGCACTCTGCACAGGGGTCTGGAAGCAGCCGTCCCCAGCTCTCAGAGCAGGGCGTGGCCACAGCACCACATGGCCTTGTCCCTGCTGCTCTGAGCTCCCAGGGGCCTCCGTACCCCGATCCCTAAGGAGTTCTCCTTCTTCCCTGCATTTACCGTCCCCTTAAGGGCAGCTTTGCCCCTGAGCTGATTTCCTCCCTTTCATTTTACCCAGCCCTGCTCAGCACCTGGCCACACACAAACTCACACCTCACAGGCCGCCAGTAGCCTCAGGCACGGGCTTCTCGGCAGACCCTCCTCTCCCATCTCAACCCAACTTCTAGTACCCTTCAGCTGTTGACCTGCAGCCCAAGATAGGTTGGTCTGAAATGATACATAGGAGAGAAATGCCCAAGTGAGGCCTCTCTGACCAACCACCCAAATCTGTGGCCTCAGTTCCCAGCAGAGTTGGGACCATGTGGAGCCAGGCTTCCAGGAGAGGTGCTCCTTTGTCAGACTTACCTTCGTTCACTAGCTGCTGGAGTGTGGGGATGCTGAAGGATGCTGTGGGATGCTCTGAGCCTGTCCACCTTTTATACATCTTGAATCCCTGTCTGAGGCCATGAGGTGGCCCAGGATTGGGGCATCCTAATTAGGCCCTAGTCACAGTAGAATGTACCTTCCTCAAATTCCAGGTTTTAGTCACCTTCTAGGCTGGCAACTTCCCCCTTGGTTTGGCGGGACTTGGGGATGACGGTACCTTCACTCCGGCCCTTGCCCCACCTCCCCATCACTTTACAAGGGCTGGCTGCCTCGGATTTTCAAACCCACTCGTGACTTTTGACTTAGAACCTTGGCATGTGGGATGGTCCCAAGGAAGCATTTAGGACAGTGCTGGATGTGCTGGGGTGTGAGGGCAGTTGTTCTGAGATGTTCCAGTTGATGGGGTGAGGGGTGGGCCAGGCAGGGTACACAGAAGAGCATTAGGGAAGTGACAACTGAGGGGTGAGCGGCTCTCTGGGAAACTCATTAAACTCATTATAGTTCTGAACTTGACTTAACCTGGGCTCAGAACCACATTCGGCCTGAACTGGTGAGAAAACAGGGCAAGCGGCTTTGGTTTTTCACCTTTGGTAATACAAGGGAAAAAATGAAGGCTGCAGCCCTCTGGCCTACCCACCACTGAGAAAATCATTAGGCTTCATTAAGAGAAACTGGGTGGTAACAATAAACAGTACCTATCTCTTTATCCTTTTACATATGTATAAAAGGGTTCTCAGGGTTCTCAGGAAAATGATTATCATAAGGTAGAGAAGGTGGAGGAGCTGAGAAGCATTGATTTGGAATGAGCTGCTGCAGAGTCACCTGGGCTGGCTCCTGAATTCTAAGCTCCTAGGGCTTTAGTCCTGATTCTTCTTCCCCATTCCAGTTAGAGATTCCAGGATGAAGAGGGATGACACAGGGCACAAACGTGGATGATTTTCATATATGACAAAGGATGGAACATTTCTTTAAAAAATCCCTAAATAGTGTTCAGACTGGAGCTCTGATCTTCACCAGTTGGATGACCTTGGGCACTTAGTATCTTTGAGCCTCAATTTCCTCACCTGCTAAAGAGGATAACACCATCCTCTTTTTGTTTGCTTTTTTTCATGGAAAAGTATTTTATTTTAAATATAGAGGTGTGTACTTGTCAATCTCAAACTCCCAATCTATCCCTTCCCCCACCCCACCCTTTCCCTCTGGTAGCCATAAGTTCATTTTCTAAGTCTGTGAGTGTTTCTGTTTAGTAAGTAAGTTCATTTGTGTCATCTTTTTCAGATTCTGCATATAAGTGTTATAGTTTCTCTAATTTGCTTCACTTAGTATGATAACTTCCAGGTCCACCTCTGTTGCTGCAAATGGCAATATTCATTCTTTTTAGTGACTGAGTAAAATTCCATTGTATATATTTATATATTGTGTGTGTGTGTATATATATATATATATATATATATACACACTGTATGTGCCACATCTTCTTTACTCATTCATCTGTTGATGGACATTTAGGTTGCTCCCACATCTTGGCCATTGCAAACAGTGCCATGATGAACATGGTGGTGCATGTATTCTTTTGAACTATGTTTTTTTTTTTTTTTCTGGACATTCATGCCCAAGAGTGAGACTGTTGTATCCTAATGGTAGTTCTATTTTTAGTTTTTTAATGAACCCCCATACTGTTCTCCATAGTGTCTGTACCAATTTACATTCCCACCAGCAGTGTAGGAGGGTTATGCTTTCTCCACACCCTCTCCAGCATTTACTGTTTGCAGATTTTTTGATGATGGCCATTCTGACTGGTATGAGGTTAATATCTCATTGTAATTTTGATTTGCATTTTTCTAATAGTTAGAGATGCTGCACATCTTTTCATGTGTCTCTTGGCCATCTGTATGCCTTCTTTGGAGAAATATCTATTTAGGTCTTCTGCCCATTTTTTAATCATGCTGTTTGTTTTGATATTGAGCTCCATGAGCTGTTTATTTTGGTTATTAATCCCCTGTTGGTCACATCATTTGCAAACATTTTATCCAATTTTGTGAGTTGTCTTTTGGTTTTGTTTATGGTTTCCTTTGCTGTGCAAAGGATTTTGAGTTTAATTAAATCTCATTTATTTATTTTTGTTTTTATTTCCATTCTTTTTGAGGTAGATCAAAAAAGATCTTGCTGTGATTTCTGTCAGAGAGCATATGCCTATATTTTCCTCTAAGAGTTTTACAGTATCCAGTCTTACATTTAAGTCTTTAATCCATTTTAAGTTGATTTTTGCGTATGGTGTTAAAGAATATTCTAATTTCATTTTTTCACATGTATCTGTCCAGTTTTCCCAGCACCATGTATTGAAAGGACTGTCTTTCCTATGTTTTATAGTCTTGCCTTCTTTGTCATAGATTAATTGGCCATAGGTGTGTGGGTTTATTTCTGGGTTTTCTATCCTGTTCCATTGATCTATATTTCTGTTTTTGTGTCAGTATCATAATGTTTTGGTGACTGTAGCCTTGTAGTATTGTCTGAAGCCTGGGAGCCTGAATGTCAGTAGCAGTAAAGGTTATAATGGGCAACACATGTAAAGTATATGCATAGTGTTTGGTGCAAAATAAGTGCTCAACAAATGTTGAACACTTCATCAGGTAGGGCTATGAAGACTAGGACAAAATATACTCTCAGAAGTAAGGAGTAGGCTGTTACAACATTCGAAGGCAAGTAGTGGCACTTGCTACCAGTGTCGTAAGGCCTTAACTGGAAGGAATGAAAATAGGCAAGCTAGTCCTGAGGATGGTACATTTCTTGTCTCAGACTTGGAATTTAGCCACAGTTTTGCTGAAAGTCTTAGAATATCCCTAAGTCTTGGGAAATCACATTGCAATACTACAAGGAAATCTAACACAGGCTTGGAAATCAATGGTTTCTCACCCTGGGACTCACTGAGAGGGCGGGCTATGCATGGGTGAGGCACTGAGGGAGACTCTGAAGAATCCAGGTCTTCCCAGGAGAAGAATCCCTTCTGCCTGGTGTCATTCTGATGGAAGCAACCCCAGATAGCCTTGGAGAGGGATTTCAGCTCAGGTCCCTAGGAGCAGAGAAGAAAGGTCATGTGGGGTGGCTACCCCAGGATAACCATTAATTCATCAAGAAGTAGGATGCTCACGCCATGTACTGGGTGCTACCCCTGTGTTGGAAATGGTGAATAAGGAAAACCACACCCTTGCTGGTCGCTACCCTGCTTCACATTCTGTTCTCCCCCTTCTCCTTCCAACTCTTTAGTATTTTTCAATTGTTTGATTTGGGTTAGCTGAATAACTCAAATTCAAGTGTTACAGTAACAATGACTGCATAACCAGAGAAACTGTGAACATCATCTAATCCATGAGTTTGGGGTGTTATATCCTGTCAATATTTTCCTGTATTGGGCCCCCACTAACCAGATCAGATTTTTTTTGTGCTGGAGTCAGCTATCTCAAGAATGCATTACATAGTGTTGCTTCTACCACCAGAGAGCAGAAGGAATGGGTAATCCAGAAGAGACAGATAAAACTAAATGCTTATCCTGGGCATTTGGAATGGTATTATTCACTGACTTTCATTAGTGTCATTCTTTCTTTCTCCAAGCCTCTGTCTCTCGTGGACACAGGCTCACACACACACACACACACACACACACACACACACACACAGACACTCACACATACACATGTGAGTCTCTCACATACTCTAGCACTGGGTGTTTGTGGGGCATAAAACCAGTTCTCAGGAAAGGTGATGGGATGGGAGGTGGCATTTTCAACCAATTTCCAAAACACATGTACGTAACTCACTACTTACTGTTGGTCATGTCCAGCAGGCATATGACCCTGCGTCCTTTGCATGGCTCCCATACCCTAAGGCTCCATATGGCTCTTGAGCACATTTTCCCCCTTCCAGTATCCCTTGGTGTTCATCCCATCCTCATTTAACTTGCATGAACATGAACATGCTGGTGAGGTAGCAGGGATGAGAGGTGTACATCAGAGGAAGGAGGTAGGTAGGGGACTTCACTCTCCAGGACGTCTCTGTTTTGCAAATAGACACTTGCTCACTTGATTGCTTGATTTCTAGTTCTAGGCACCTGATAGCACATCCTCCCGGAAAAAGACCAGGACCTAGATGCATAGAAGGCCAAGGGGCTGAGTTCTCTAGAGATCTAGTCAGTCATCTAATATACAGGAAGCAGATGCCATACCGGGGCTGGGGAACTGAGTGGCATACAAGCCCAGCCCTCAAGGAGCAGATGATCTCCATGGAGAGAGACAAATCCACCCCAATGTGACAGAAGCACTGGATCTGGGAGGAAGACATCATGAGTCAGGAGGGATCATATGGAACAAAGGAGGCTCAGGACTCAGAGGAGTGGTCACCCCTTTGGGCTGGGTCAGTGATGGCATGAAGCATCAGGGCGGACAGGTAAAGCTCCTTGACAATGACCTCCTCCAGGGCAGAAACACCGACTTCATCTTTGTTTCCTGGTACCTCGTAAAGGTTCCAGCTCAGATTCAGAGCTAACTACATTTTTGTGAAATGAATGAGGACATTCCAGGCCAGGGGATATGGACTGAGAAACCATGTGGAAGGTGGGAAGATGCTATGTGTGTCTGAGGGACAAAGAAACCAACTCAGCTAGATTGGATGGTCACTGCTAGGAAGCCATGGGCAGTGAAGTGGGGCCAGACCCCAAGGAAGGTGGAATAGTCAGGAGAGCTGAAGAGCTGAAGCCAAGAGAGCTGAAATTACAGAGTGGAAGGCGCAATAAGGAGACCTAAGCTTTGATTTTAAATACTGCAGAGGTACCCCCTTATCAGATGCTGTACATTAAAAAAAATTCTATTGGTTAGCTTAGAGAGGCAGATAGGCATTGGCTTGTATTTAGAAGGCCTGAGTATATCTCTGGCTCTGACAATAATTAACTGTGTGCTTTTGGACAGCTGGCTTCCCCTCTCTGGGGCTCAGATTTTTCACTCTGTAGAACATGATAATCCCTAAGGCCCTTTCCAGGTGTAAGCAGTGTGATTTTCCCATAGCAGATGAGAGCCAAAAGAGAGACATAGCTAAAAATGGTTTCTGAGTAAAAAATTCACAGGACTGGAGGACTAAGAGGATGGAGGGAGAGAGGAGGAGTCAAGGGGACCCTTCTGCTTCTAAGTGACAAGAATGGGCAGTGCACAGATTGGGACTGGGGTGAGCGCAAAGGGGGACACGATGCCTGTTCATGCCTGCTGTGTCTGGTGCAGCGGGCCCCCAGCTCTGGTCACCATACACTGTACACACCGCTGCGTAATGTGTGGTCTGCATACGCTGTTGCGTATTGTCTGTGCACTGCATATAGACAGCGTGTGCCCACTGTGTCGGATGTGTGCTACACAGAAACAGCACCCATGCCTGTTGTGTACGTGCTGGATGTACGTGAGTCTGCTCCGAGGGCAGCAGTAGAGGAGAAATGATGAGGGGACCACCAAGGAGCCTTCACCTGCTGGGAGCCAGGTTTGTGCTGAGCACTCAAAAGAAGCACAGAAAGCAAAGCAAGGAAGCTCTAGGTCCCAGAGCTTCCATGCGCCTTCCTGGTGGCAGGGCTTGGTCAGGGAACAAGAAAGCACTCTAGACTCTCGGGTGCCAGGACTGGAAGGAGCCCAGGAATCAGACAAAACACTCCAAATTCCTGGCTCAAAGACTGTGCCAACACATGATATCACTCTCAACGAGTCACCGAGAAATGATAACTGTTACTATATTTTGCAGAGGTTGGTATAAGGTTGTTGACTTTTATTTCTTCGGAAGGTCTTCTTTTTTGTTTGCTTTTTGAGACTATACTCTTTCCAGAGTTATTAATTTTAAAATTACCTTTATGTATTACAGTGATGGCAACCATAAGAGGCCTTTACTTTTACTTGGAAAAATAAAATGCTTGCCTTCTTTACTGAATGCATTTTTTAAAAATGTAATTTTAGTTTTTAGTGAAATCCAAAAGCCTGGGCACCGTTGATGTGGGTCCATCCAGTCTTTTTTTTTTTTCTGACTTCCTTTTCTTCCCTTTTAATTTACTGTAGTATAGTTGATTTACAATGTCATGATTAGCTTCAGGTATACGGCACAGTGATTCAGATATATATATATATACACACACACATATATATGAATGTTTGTAAATGTGCAAACTTTTTTCAGATTCCTTCCTCTTACAGGTTCTTTGAAATATTGATTACAGTTCTCCTGTGCAAGTAAGTCCTTGTTGGTTATCTAGTTCATAAAGGTGTGTATGTGTTAATCCCAAACTCCTAATGTATCCCTTCTCCCCAGTTTCCCAATTGGAAATCATAAGTTTAGTTTTCTATGCCTGTGGATCTGTTTTTGTTTTTTAAACAAGTTGATTTGTATCTTTCTTAATATATATTTCACATATAAGGGATATAGCATGATGTTTGTCTTTATCTGGCTTACTTGCTCAGTATGATAATCTCTAGGTCCATCCACATCTCTACAAATGACCCAGTTTCATTCCTTTTTATGTCTGAGTAATATACCATTGTATTTATGTAACATATCTTCTTTATCCACTCATCTGTCAATGGACACTTAGGGTGCTTCCAGGTCTTGGCTAGGGTAAATAGTGCTGCAGTGAACACTGGGGTTCACACATCTTTTTGAGGTATGGTTTTCTCCAGGTATATGCCCAGGAGTAGGATTGCGGGACCATATGGTAACTGTATTTTTAGTTTTTTAAGGAACCCCCATACTGTTCTCTATAGTGGCTGTACCAATTTACATCCCCACCAACAGTGTAGGAGGGTTCCCTTTTCTCTACACCCTCTCCAGCATTTATCATTTACAGATTTTTTGATGATGGCCATCTGACCTGTGTGAGGCAATACCTCATTGTAGTTATGGTTTGCATTTCTCTAATAACTAGCAATGTTGAGCATTTCTTCAGGTGCCAGTTGGCCAGCTATATGTCTTCTTTGGAGAAATGTCTATTTACATCTTTTGCCCATTTTTTGATTGAGGTTTTTTCTGATGTTGAATTTATGTGCTGTTTGTATATTTTGGAAATTAATCCTTTGTTGGTCACATCATTTGCAAATGTTTTCTCCCACTCTGTAGGTTGTCTTTTCATTTTGTTTACAGTTTCCTTTGCTGTTCAAAAGCTTTTGAGTTGGTCCCATTTGTTTATTTTTGTTTTTATTTCCATTTCTCTAGGAGACAGATCTAAAAGATCTTGCTTTGATTTATGTCAGAGAGTGTTCTGCTTATGTTTTCTTCTAGAAGTTTTTCAGTATCTGACCTTATACCATTGAGTCTTATCACTAACAAACATAGAAAAGCTGAAATAGAAAAGGGAAGTGACTTGTGTGAGGTCACAATTTATCAAATGCCAGGGAGAGGACTTGGACTCCAGGTACCTGATCAAAAACCAAACCAAATGAAAAGTAACACATCATACAAAGAAAACAGGACTTTGGCTGATGTAAAAAATCTTAGGAAATTCTCCTCCCTTCCTGAATGGCCCTCCCCACTATCCCCTAAAAGCCGGGCCTGTGCAGTGGTGGCAGGACCAGGCTTGCGCAACACCCACACCCCAAGCGTCTTCTCCCAGACTCTCTTGGTCACAGTGCGAGGCTCTGGCTTGCCCCTCTTGGCCTGCCCCTCTCCTTGTGAGACAGGCTGTGGCCTGCACTGTCACATCATTAAAATAGAAACTATTCTTTTGCCTTTAACCAGCCTTTCAGATCAAAGGGATTAACCCCTTCAAGTCACCTCTCCCCTTCCTGACTCTTAGAAAGCCCCCAGTTTTAAGAAGTGAGTAAGTTACCTCCAAGCCCCCCATAGTTGGCTCCTTAGTCACCTGGCTTCTCCATGCCCAGAATCAATGGTTTCACTGTCCTAGGATAGTTTACTGCCCCAGGGAACTAAGGCTCAATCTCATTCTGCAATGGCCCCACGATATGGAATGAGGTCCCTAAATACTGGAGTTTCCACGGGGATCTGCCTGCAGGCTCCTCTTCTCCCTTGGTGATCTCACTCACTCCTGTGCTTCTAATAACCACCTTTCTACTGATGCTACTAATGACTTGTAAATCTGTATTTCCAACCTAGGCATCTACCTTATGCTTCCAGTCCATGGCACATCCTGTTGCTTCCTTAGTATCTCAAAATGCCCAAAAAAGGACTTGTCATCCTTCCCTATTTGCGCGCACAGCACACCAGCTACGTTGCACTCAGGAGTACCACCTTTAACTATATCCCACCATTGACCATTCCCTGGATGGGACTGGTCTACCACCTGGATGTGTAATGATCTACATCTATCACCACAGAAAACATTTGTGATTTGAAGAGGGCCCTCCCCTGGTCTGGCCTTCATCAGCTCTTGTCTTGACTGCCAAAGAGATTGCTTAACCCATTTCCCTATCTATGTTTGTCTAGATGCAAACCATTTTCTACACAGAAGCCAAAACAATAATTTTAAAAGGTAAGTATGGAAAAGAATGTCTTGTCTTAAGGAAATATACACTAAGGTTATTTAGGGGCAAAGGGGCATCACATCTGCAAGTTACTCTCAAAATATTCAGGAAACAGAAAATAAAACATAGATAAATAAATACAGATTATATGCATATTCATGTATGTATATATATATATATATATATAGAGAGAGAGAGAGAGAGAGAGAGATTGAAGGCAGAAGGAGAAGGGAGCAACAGAGGATGAGACGATTGGGTGGCATCAATGACACAATGGACATGAGTTTGAGAAAACTCTGGGAGATAGTGAAGGACAGGGAAGCCTGCCGTGCTGCAGTCCATGGCGTTACAAAGAGACAAAGAGTCTGATACAACTTAGAGACTGAACAACTATACTCCAGCCTTCTATTTATGCATACATAGACATAGATATACATATATACATATCTATCTATATATCTCTCTATACATGTCTTGTTTTCTTTTTCTGAAATAATATTTATCTATCTCTATATGTAAACAGAGAGAGAGAGAAACATTTAAAATCTGGGTGAGTCTGTATGAAGGATATCCAGAAATTCTATGTACTGTTCTTCACAGTTTTCCATAAGTCTGAAACTACGTTAAACAGATTTTTTTTTTTATTTCTTTATTTTTTTGCCACGCCACATGGCTTGTGGTATCTTAGTTCCCTGAGCAGGGATCGAACGCGTGTCCCCTGCAATGGAAGGGTGGAGCCCTAACCACTGGACCACGAGCAAATTCCCTAAATAAACATCTTTTAAATATAACTTATCCCACATCATTCTCCTACGGAAAATCCCTCAAGGGGCCCCCATCCCCCTACCTACAGCCTAAAGCCTAAGTTCTATCTCTCTAGCTTTATCTCACCATCCCTGGTTCATGCTTCTGCCCCGTCTACAAGGACCTGCTTACAGTTGCTGGCAGACAACCTGCTGTTTCTCATTGCAAAGTCTCGGCTCACACAGCTGTTCGGACGGGAATCCCTGAGGCTCGCCTGGCGCTGGTAAGTGATTAAGTCAGAGGCACAGCTCACACTCCGAGCATGGGGGATGGAGCCAGGCGAGCTCTCTGCCTTCCCCTAACCTTTCCCCTCCGGATGGCCATGGCTGTTTCCTCTCTCCCTGCAATACAGGCACACGGGTTTGCGAGGAACAGCCTACGGTTCTAAGTGGGCTCCAGACAGATAAAAAGAACTTGAGAAATGCATTTGGTGAGATCGCAGTCTCCCAGTGCAACTTCTGGATCTTTGGTTTTATGTTTTGTCACTCGGGAGAAGGACGGTTGTGATTTCGTCTGGCCCTGCTCCATTCTGCTCCGTTTCCAAACCTCCAGGAAGTCCCCTCTAACGGGCACCAGATGAGTTTAAGCCGGAGGCCAGGGGCATGTGTGTGTTCACCTTGTGTGTGCAGCTGGGTGCGGGAGGGGTCAGAGGCAGACAGGGTCCTCCTTCCTCTTCCTAGAAGTACCCCTCCCTTCACCCCAGCTTCAGGGCTGCCAGCCAGATAGTACATCTCATCTTGAAAAGCATGAATGAGGCACCCCTCCCCATGACCTGGTGGAAGGACATCAGCTGGCCTGAAAATTCTGGATCTATAGGATGCTGCATCTGCTCATACCTTCTCTGATCTGAGAGGCATCAGTTGAGCTGGAGGTCTCTATTTCCTTGGTAGGCATTTGGAGAATCACAGATCCTCTTGCTAAGTTTAGATTTGATGAAGACTTAAGGAAAGATATGATAAGTGGCTTTATACCATATTGTTTCTCCAAATGGAGAGCTCTTACTTATCCTTCTCTGTTGTCCAGAATTAAGGAAATGGGCAAGTGAGAAAAACTAAAACTAAACTGAAGAAAACAGGAAGCCTAAATTGATCTTTGTATTAAAGAACTGAGTCTTAAAAGAAAGTGGAAGGGAAATGAGGAATATACCACATTGAGTGCCTGGTGTTGGTATAGCTTCTATGCTGTTGGGGTCCTTTAATGGACCGGAACCTTGTGGTACGGAGTCGACGATAAGAAAGTGAAAGAGAGAAAGAAGGAGAGAGAAAGAGAGAGAGAGAGAGAGAGAGACAAAAAAGACCCGGGGACCTAAGCTCTGATGGAGCAAAGGTGCTTTAATGATTTTTCTATGAGTATATATAGGCTGCAGTACAAGAAACTTCTTTCGGGAATGATAGAGATCAGAAAACCAAATGTACAGCAACTGTTACCACAAGGTCAGGAGACAATCCATATCTCAAGAAAGGGGAAGGAGATTAAGCTGTTTTGTCCTAAGGAGAATGTTTACTAAAGGAGACTCATGCTTGCCTCACACAATGACCTCAGTCCCTGGGAGCAGCGTGCTGTTCCGCTTGAAGAGGGACAAAGGACTCATGAGAGACAGCATGTAGGAATCCTCCCGTCAAACATTCCCTGACACTATGCAGTTTTAGAAAGGAAGGAGAGAGATTTTGTTTTGAAACAGGACATTTTTTGCCAATGATATATGCATCTATCTTGATAGCTGTCTATATCTAGACAGGGTAGTAAGACATATAATTTTAAGAAATTTTGTGCTGAGTGTTAATGGAAACATTCCTTGGTACTCTTCTAGTGATCTAAATTAAAATAAAATTTAATTATTTTCTGAGGTACCTTTTGGATGTGATAGCTCTTTTATACCAGGCCATAAAACTGTCTAATTATATGCAGATTTCAAAAAGGTTACATTTCAAGTGCAATGTGGAGTGTTCTAAAGTTGACCTAACATATTTTAGCTACGGATACAAGGAAATCTATAAACGCATTACTACTTAGCTATGCAAAATGCATCCTTACAATGTTAAAATGTAGGCTGGCTCCTTGGTTCTTAACAAACCTGAAGAGAAATGCATTAAGTAATCAGTTTAAAATACAACACTATTTTAGGCGGCAAAGAATCAGTCAAAGGGGCTGGGGCCTGGTCTCTCCACACTTCTGGGGCTGAGACAAGGCAATGCCACAGATCATGGAAGAGGAGATCCTGAGTGAGGTCCCAGGAGCCTCAGGTCCCAACACCCCAGCTTCTCTTCTCTTGCCAACTTCTTTCTGCTCTCAGCAGTGAGGTGGGGCTTGCACAAATGGAGTCAGTAGAGGACCCCCCTCCCTGCCTCCTCCTCATTTTCCATGCACACCCTTCAACTGGGATGATACTGGCAAGTGGGTGTGTGGAACCCAGACAATCAGGTCTCATATTTGCTTCTAAGTAGAGAGATCAGAATTTGTATTTGAAGTTCTGAGTCATACCAAGTTTCCAAGAGGGTGGGTCTCTCTATATTCTGTGTTACACACACACACACACACACACACATATACACACCCTCAGCTGGTCACCCCTACTATGCAGGGTATTCTCTGTGTGTGCAGAGACCTTTGCTGGGCATTGAAGTACATACAAATAAGATGCGTTCCCAAGGTGTTTGCTGAGCATCTATCACGTAGCTAAGCACAGGGCTGGATACCAACAAGGATGGAACAGTGTAAAATTCAGGTTTTCAAGCTGCTTAGAGTCTACTTAGAGAAAATAAAAGTGAAACAAAGGGGAGCTCAGTTTTTATAATAATATAGAATCCTAGTTTTCTACTGAGAATCAAGCTATGGACAGAGGAATAAGGCTCTCTGAGGAGATGGGACGGCCCCAAGGATCAGGTCTAGAGAGAAGAGTAGAACTGTGGTGAGTTGGGATGAATGGATGGAGCGAGTCAGCGCTGCACCTGTGCCTCTCCCATCACCACTGTGGGCCCAGAGGGAAGAGCAGCAGGTTTGTAGTGTAGGGCTGACCCAGGGCTGAAGACCTCGTGGGGGCCAACAAGAATGCATTATCAGTGATGGAAACCTTGGGGTGAGATAGTTCAGACTGTGGTCCATGCTGGAGAAGGAGGTAAGTGGTGGAAATTTTAGAGGTTACAACATGGATGTGGTCGATGATTCTCAGAGACAGTAGAGCCCAGAGTTAAGAGTGGCAAAGAAAGCATGAAAGTACTGTCAGCATGGAAGTCAAAACTAACCTGAGAAGCAAGTTAGCACTCTTAGAAATGAAGCTTTTACAAGCCCAGAAGTCGAGAACTCAACCACATATCCATATTAAATGAGTAGCTTCTAATATTTTAAGCTTCCCATAGAGTATTAAAAAATATCTTTGAAGCAAAAATTCAAGTGGTATCTTCTTCATGAAGCCTTTTTCATCCCCAAGACACATGTTCTGTCTAAAGAAACAACTCTCTCTTACTTCTACAGCTTTTCCTACATCTACTAGAAAGTGTAGAATGTTCTTCTTGATTCTTGAGATATTTGCACATATGATTTGTTAACCCCAATGTCCAACCCTGGAGGGCAGAGCCATGGATGCCCTCTCCAAAGACCAGTACATACTAAGATTATGTTCAGTCCAGCAACTGTTCCAGGAACTGAAGTCATGCTGTGTCTTGGAGGAGACCTATGACTGATGGACTTTTTGCTTTGGGGAAGATTAAGTAGCAGTCTTCAGGAACAAAGTTTTCCAAGGTTGCCCACTAGCCAGTTCAAATGCATGTGGAGCTAAACACAATAAATATTGTTGAATGAGTAGTCCAAACAGAAGTTTATGGGAGGCTAAGCTGAGGGAGATACGTATGCTACAGTGTCTTCACCCTCTAGCACAAAAAGATGTGCATGTGCACATGTGCCTGCACATGCACACGTTTGCACGTGCACACACACCCCCTAACCCCCCACATGCATAGTTGCTGACTTAGGCTTGTGGCGATCTTTCACATTTATAGACATGTCTGTTTGTCTTTGAGGAAGGGTATAAGTAGAATGGTATCTTCATGATACAAGTCCCAGATTTGCCTCTTGACTCCTCCTTTTGTTGTGAGGCTGCTTGGAATTTATCCTCATAGACCATGGGCCACTGTCAGGGTGTGGTCTTGGATGCACAATGATGAGTGGCTATTTGCATGGAAAGTTCACCTCAAGAGCAGCATAGAAACAGAGAACTCACCAGGCACACCCCAAAATACATTCACCCCACAGTTAGTGAGCACCCACTGTGTTCTAGGCACTGAGGATCCAGAGATAAGTATGGCATTGCTTCCATTCTGTAAGTCCTCAGAACCTAGAGGAGGTAGCAGACTATACAAACGACTTCAGCACTATATGATGAGTGTCTTAGTGGAGTTATTTGGAAGCCATTGTAGCAGAGATAAAGGAGGATATAAACCAGTCCAGAGGAGCAGCTGAAGGCTTCCTAGAGGAGGCAGGCCACGCTCTGCACTCAATGCACCCATGGCAAGGTGAGGTCAAGGACACCCTCCTCTGTCTCCTAGAGGTTTCCTGGTTTGGGAGATAATGTTACCCATCCCTCTAGCTCAGAGAAATCTTTGTTCACCCGTTCCCCTCTAGTTCTACCCAACTTTCTATCAGATCAGTCCATCATAGTACTGTTATTCGAATGAAAGTTCAAAAGAGCAATTCTAAAGAAAGTCCAGATGCCCAATTGGGCATCTGGAGAGAGAGTCCAGAAGTTGGCCTGAAAGCACTGACCAATCTCGAGGTTCATGGGCTATAGGATAGGGTCCTAATATCACTGCACCTTAAGGTCTTTGTGAGGCTTATTCCAGTGGGAAAGGATGGGAATCGCACCCCATATGTGGACAACTCAGTCTACGCAGATCCAGTGTGTGCATAGCAACAAACTCTCGTGCCCCGGCCATCTTCCAGCTAGAGATCTTGCAGAGCATAGCCACGCCCACACGGGGTTTTCTCCCTTATAGCTTACGTCCTCCTAGGGAACGAGAGGAAATAATAAATTTTCTGTAATATCTTACAGATAAACCAGAATGAACTTTTTGGCCAGTCCAATACATCTACACCTAAGAAATAAATAACACGATTTCAGGGGAGTTATGGGCCTTATGAAGAAATTATACCATGGCCATGTTTAATTAGGGCGGGCAGGGAAGACCTCTTTGAGGTAGAGACATCGGAGTTGAGCCTGGAGGATGGCAAGAAGGTCATACAAAAGTCTGTGGAAAGCAGTGAAGCAAGAGCAAGTGCAAAGGCCTGAGATGGGGAGGGTCTTCATGTGTTCAGTGAGCGTCCCTTGGCTAGAGCCTGGTAGACCAGGAGCAGGTGCATTCGGGGAGTCAGGCGGGGACTGAGTTCCATCAGGCGTTGGGACTGTGACAGGATCTGAGCTGGTAGTGACTTGATCTAAATTCTGCTTGAGAAGGGTGATTTTGGCCATTCTTACACCGCAGGCTGAGCCAAGGCACAAGTCACGGCTCCTGTCTTCCTTCTTATCTTGGATCCTTATCAGAACCCAGAGAGCATATTTCTATTCTAGATGTTTATTTTAAATTTAGCCAGGAAGAAACTGACCCTTGGTAAAGTAGCAGTGATACAATTACAATTGCCAAGTGCAGGTCCCTTTGCATTGTATTGTATGTTGTGTCTTTTCTGGGAAAGTATCCAATTTTAAAAGTGTGTCCTTTGTCCATCTGAACACACTTGACCTTGGTGGACCGCACACTCCCATTAGAGGTCCAGAGGAGAGGATCCCCAAACTAAGTGGAATTTGCAGAAGGAATCTGCTCCTACACTTCTTCTCCCAGGCAGAACTACCATATCAGACTAACCCTACCATACTTGTTAATTTAGCCTTTATCTGGTCCTCCCACTTCTGTCCCCCAGAGTGCCTGGCTGCTCTGGGACATCCCTGCTGATGAGGACAAGTCACTCAGGGCTGGTAGGTTCTGTTTTTCCACATGGGTTGGAAACACCTCTTATTTCGTTTTCAGCTGCCTTGTGCCTATAGCAGGGTACTTAAGAGCACAATGGGAAGAACACAGAACACAGCATCAAGGCTGGCTGACGTTTCTGTTTTATTTCCCTCTGCTTCCCACGCTGCAGCCAACCTGAAGTGTTCATTCCATTCACACCCACAGTATTTTCCCAGGCTACACCTTTACTCAGGTGGTTCCCTCTGAGACTCTGCTCCATCCCCTTTGGGGATCTCTTCCTTGGTGCTCATTCTTCAAAGCCCAGATCATATGTCATCTCCTTCAGAAAGTCTCTGTCAGTTCACTAATCCTCATGAGATTCCCCATCAGTGAGTCTCCAAAGCTTTAGCATGGGCTCTCGATTCAGACATACTTGAGTTTGAGTCTCGGTGACTAGCTGAGTGACCTTGGATGCATGACTGTTCTGTCCTCTCTGAACCTCAGTCTTCTTGACTGTAAGGTAAAGGGTATAATCGCACCTGCGTCATGGTGCTGTTGTGCTGGAAAAATGAGATCATGCAAGTAAAGCCTTCGACGCTCTGACTGATATACGACCAATGCTAAATAAATGGCGGTGGCTATTGTTACTAGAGTTATCTGAGCATTTGTTTTTTGTCCCTGCTTACTCTTAAGGGCACAAACTGTCCTATTCAACACCATTTCTTTGGAGATTCTTCCATAGATACCCAAGCTTTGCTTTTCGGACCTTGGACGGAGCCCTTCTCTTCCAGTCTTGCACTTCTGTATCATGACACTAGAGGGCGGTAAGAGACCACGAACACTTTAAGACAGGCAGGTCATCTTGGATGCCCTTCCTCTTGGCTAGCCTGTACCAGTAATGGGGCACCTACTATAGTTTTTCTCGCTTGGATTACACTCTCATTCCTTTGTGCTAGGAAAAGTCCAAAAGCACAGAAGCCAAGAGCTATTCATTGTAGTCCTTTTGGGAAGGCCTCCTCACTCCCCAAGTTTGCTTTAGTTGATTGGTTAATCAAAATCAGCCAGGATTTCCTGGTACTCATATCTCCTTTACTATGCTTCATGTTTTAAGGATGAAATGGCTTCAAGAATGCAAAGTGCTTTGAACATTACCTGGCACATAAGAAAGAAGCCTATTTTATTTTTTTTTAATTTTTTTTTATTTTTCAGAAAGAAACCTATTTTAAAGGGCCAATTTGGGAAGTGAATAAAAGGTAACAAGGAACACAGGGAAGCTTTAGAAACCCAAATGTGCAACGTTTCATTTGCAAAGCTGTGTGCTAGACCCAGTGCCAAGGACTCCCCAAATATTATTTCATTATCAAATACTGAAAAGTTAGTATCCCTGTGTGCATTTTAACCATTGTCATAGACTGAACGTTAGTCTCCACCCCCACCCCCACCCCTCCAATATTCTTATGTTGAGATCCTAACCCCCAACATGATGACATTAGGAGGTGGGAGGTCTTTAGAAGGTGATTAGTTTATCATAGTAGGATTATTGTCCTTATGAAAGAGATCTCCCTTCTCCCTTTCTCCACGTGAGGGCGCAGCGTGAAGATGGCAGTCTCTGAACCAGGAAGTGGGCTTTTACCAGACACCAAATTTGCCAGCATCTTAATCTTGGGCTTCCCACCCTCCAGAACTGTGAGAAATAAATGTTAAACCACCTAGTCTATAGTATTTTTGTTGTAGCCGTCTGAGTGGATTTAGACAATCATGAAAGGAGAGATTAGAGATCCTATATAACTCACCTACGATAACACAGAATGTAACTAGTGCAGCTAGCTTCAGTCCTAGCTGTGTCTGACTATATATAGCACACATCTTTTAACCTCCACAGTGATGCCTCAAGTGGTCAGGTTGTTTTATTTGTTTGTTTAATAATTATTATTATTACCTACTGCTGCTGCTAATTCGCTTCAGTTGTGTCCGACTTTTTTGCAGCCCCATGGATCGTAGCATGCCAGGCTCCTCTATCCATGGGATTCTCTAAGCAAGAATACTGGAGTGGGTAGCAGTTCCCTTCTCCAGAGGATGTTACCAACCCAGGTATTGAAACCAGGTCTCCCACATTACGGACGAATTCTTTACCAGCTGAGCTACAAGGGAAACCCAAGAATACTGGAGTGAGTAGCCTATCCCTTCTCCAGCAGATCTTCCTGACCCAGAAATTGAACAGGTGTCTCCTGCACTGCAGGTGGATTCTTTACCACTAAGCTATCAGGGAATTGTGGCTCAGCTGGTAAAGAATCCGCCTCCAATGCAGGAGCCCTGGGTTCAATCCCTGGGCTGGGAAGATTCCCTGGAGAAGGAAATGGCTACCCATTCCAGTATTCTGGCCTGGAGAATTCCATGGACTGTATAGTGCATGGGGTTGCAAAGAGTCGGACATGATTGAGTGAGGTATTCCCTGGTGGCTCAGATGGTAAAGAATCCACCTGCAATGCGAGAGACTTGGGTTTGATCCCTGGGTTGGGAAGATCCCCTGGAGAAGGGAAAGGCTACCCACTCCAGTATTCTGGCCTGGAGAATTCTGTGGACAGAGGAGCCTGGTAGGCTTACAGTCCAGGGGTAGCAAAGAGTCTGACATGACTGAGTGACTTTATCTATAGATATCTCTAAATTAAGGACTTTTTACTTTCCCTCAGCAGTTATAGTATTAAATAAATACTATCACACCTTAAAAATACCCAAGATATTTTTATTATGCAGTGTCCACTCAGTGTTCACATTTCCAATTATCTCCAAAAGGTCATTATTTTTCTAACAATTTATTTGAATTGAGATCAAAATAAGGCAGGTACATTTTTATTGGTTAATCTATCTCAAGTTTATTTTTGTGTATAGACTCCCTGTCCATTTTTTTGTCTCTTTGGAATTTTTTACCTGAAGAAAGTGTGTTATCTGTCATACAGGGTGCTTCCCGTCTGGATTTTGCGGACTGCCTCCTCACGGAGTCATTCAGCACCACGTGGGTTCCGGTATAGTACTGCTTTCACTTGTCCACATGGTGGCGCTTCATGAGACAGCTGCCCTTGGGTGAGCTGGCAGAAAGCCTGAAGTACCTGGCATTGTCTGTCTTCCCAGAGTGGCTCTCAGCCAGCGAGTTAAAAGCGCAGGAACACAGCAGCCCAGCCTTCTTGCCTCCCGCCAGCACAGCTCGGAGTCTTTTTCTACTCTCTGCAGTTCTCGTAAGGAAAGGCGGGATTAATGCTACCCATCCATCTTTGCCTGAAAACACACATCTACATGGCTTCTTCTCACAGTCCTGCTTCTCCTACTCCCTTACTAGTTTTGTCTGGAAGTACAGCCTTAATAAATTATTTGCAAATAAATCCTCATCTCAGGGAGTGAGATGATACCCGTTGTGGTTCCAGAAGGCTGATTCTGGTGGTGGAATTTGGAGTTGACTTGCTTGCTGTCTAGAAGGAAACAGGATCCCTTCACTGATTGCACTATCTTTCATGGTGAATCAGGGCAAGATCTAATGGAAGGTGATGCCCTGGCTTGTGCTACATCTTTGATTTTTTGAGATAAATAGAGGAAATGCTAAGCTTGAGGATGGTGAACTCAGTTGTTGCTGGTTGATATTGATGCTTTAAAGAGATAAAAAAAAAAAAAAGCTCAGGTCACCCACTTATTACCTTCAGATGTGATGTGAAAGTCAGAAGGTGTACATAGTAGTGTTTAAAAAGACCCTCATCTCCTGCAGATAGTGCTAAATGCAAGACTTTAAGACCTAATAGTAACCTCAGCATGTATGCGTGCTAAGTTGCTTTAGTCGTGTCTGACTCTTTATGACCTATGGACTGTAGCTCACCAGGCTCCTCCATGGGAATTCTCCAGGCAAGAGTACTGGAGTGGGTTGCCAATTCCTACTCAGAGGATCTTCCCAACCTTGGGATTGAACCCATGTTTCTTATGTCTCCTATACATAGGCAGAAGGGTTCTTTATCACTAGCGCCACCTGGGAAGCCTAATAGTAACCTCTGTAGAAAGCCAAATTTTCAGCTTTCATGCTTCTTATACCAAAGGAAGATCCTAATAGGGAAAGAATGAAACCTCAAAACTTGTGATGGGAACATATTCATGGCTGTTTTAGAGAACACTGAACTCCAGAATCCCCTGAATTTTCTCAGCCTGCAGAAGCCAGCCACTCTACTTAGACGACATCAGTCCCCACATTCTCACTGGCTGAAGATGTGAAGAGGCTTCATTTGAAGCAGATACTTTGTAAGGCATTATCATCTAACTGGAGATCACCCTCACCTCCTCTCCTGGCCATTGGTTCAAGTCTCAACAAAGCCAACTGAGTTAGTGCTGATCCTGCTAAGGGAGGGAAGAATTATTCAATCCTGGGAATCTGCACCAGGACACAGGAGTGCTAACCAGATGCCATGATTGTCTGTGTAGAAAATCTCAAAGAATCAACAGTAAATCTTCTCAAACAAACAGCAATCATACCAAGGTCAACAGGATACAAGGCTAATATACAAAAGTCAATTGTTTTCCCATATCCCCGCAATGAACATATGGAATTTGATATTAAAAGCATAATGCCACTTACAAAAAATACTTTGGTAAAAATCTAACAAAATATGTTCAAGACCTTTATGTGAAAACTACAATAGTCTGAAGAAAGAGAACAAAGATCTAAATAAATAGAAGTACATGCTTTGTTCATAGATTCAAAGACTCAATACTGTTAAGATGTGAATTTTTCCCAAATTTATCTACAGATTCAACATAATCCAAAACAAAATTCCAGCAAGCTCTTTTGTGAATAGCAACAGACTGATTCTAAAGTTTATGTGAGAAGGTGAAAGACTCAGAATAGCCAACCAAAGACTGAAGAATAAGAATGAAGTTAGAAGACTGACGTTACCTAATTTTAAGGCTTAATATAAAGCACAGTAATCAAAACAGCATGATATTGGTGAAAGACTAGATCTGTAGTTTGATGCAACTGAATAGCGAACCAAAAATAGATCTACACAAGCAGAGTCAACTGGTTTTGATAAAGGGGCAAAGGCATTTCAGTGGAGAAAGTCTTTTCAACAAGTCATGTTGGAGCAACTGGACATTTATATACCAAAAAAAAAAAAAGAATGAATTGAGACCCAGACTTTATACCTTTCATAAAAAATTAACTTAAAATTGATCATGGACCTAAATATAAAAAATCTGTAAAATTTCTCTAGGGTAACCTAGGAGAAAACCCAAGTGACCTTGGGGTAGTTGGTGAGCTTTAATTTTTAACATTTTTATTTGTTTAATTAAAAATTTATGCATTTTAAGGAAATTAACATTTTTAGAATCACAAAAGGTGTCCACTACCACATCATTAATCAAAGCAGCTCTCATCTACCGCCACTCTAGACCCTGTTTTCACTGGTGCCTGCCTCTATAATTAATTCTCTTCAGAACTGTGATTTTTTTTAAACTTTTTGTTTTATATTAGAGTATAGCTGGTTAGCAATGTCGTGATAGTTTCAGATGTACAGCAAAGTTATTCGGCTCCTTGTATACATGGGAGTGTGTGTATACATACATACGTATACATACACATCCACACCTGTGTATAGGTGTACATACATACCTATACATGTATCTATTCCTTTTCAAATTCTTTTCCCATTTAGTTTGTTATATAACACTGAGCAGAGTTCCCTTTGCTATACAGTAGGATCTTATTGGTTATCTGTTTTGAATATAGGAATGTGTACAAGTAAGTCCCAAACTCCCTAACTATCCCTTCCCTTCATCCTTTCCACCTGGTAACCCAAAGTTCATTCTCTAAATCTGTAAGTCTGTTTCTGTTTTATGAATTAGTTCATTTGTATCATTTCCTTTTAGATTCTGCGTATAAGCAATATCATACAATATCCTTCTCTGTCTGACTTATTTCACTCAGTAAGACAGTCTCGAGGTCCATTCATGTTGCTGCAATTGGCATTATTTCATTCATTTTAATGGCTGAGTAATATTCCGTTACATATATGTGCTCAGCTTTATCCATTCCTTTGTCAGTGGATATTTAGCTCACTTCCACGTCTTGGTTATTGTAAATAGAGCTGCAATGAACATTGGGGTGCATGTGCCCTTTCAGACCATGCTTTTCCCAGGATAAGCCCAGGAGTGGGATTGCAGGATCATATGGTAGCTTTCCATAAGACAACTGCTCACCAAAGAAGATAGATGACAAACAAGTATAATGAAAATATACTCAACATCATTTTTCATCAGGGAATTATGAATTAAAAATATAAGATACCGCTATACATCTACAGCTCAGTTGGCAAAGAATCCGCCTGCAACGCAGGAAACCCTGGTTCAATTCCTGGGTCAGGAAGATCCTCTGGAGAAGGGATAGGCTACCCATTCCAGTATTCTTGGGCTTCCCTTGTGGTTCAGCTGATAAAGAATCCACCTGCCATGCAGGAGACCTGGGTTCGATCCCTGGGTTGGGAAGATCCCCTAGAGAAGGGAACGGCTATCCGCTCCAGTATTCTGGCCTGGAGAATTCCATGGACTGTGTAGTCCGTGGGATGGCAAAGGGTTGGACACTACTGAGCAACCTTCACTTTTACACATCTATTATAATGGCTAAAATACAAAAAGTCAACATTAAACGTTGGTGAGGATGCCAGGCAACAGAAACGCTCATTCATGGCTGGTGGCAATACAAAATAGTACAGACACTTTGGAACAGAGGATACCTGTTTCTGACAAAGCTAAATATAATCTTACCATATGATCCAGCAACTCTAGGGATTTACTTGATTTAAAAATCTAAGGCCACAAAAAGCCTGCACACAAAGATTTATAGAAGTTTTATTCCACAATCACCAAAAAATGGAAGCAACCAAGATATCTTTTGATAGATGAATGGATAAGCAAACTGTGATATTTACATACAATAGGATACTAGCGATGAAAAGAGATAAACTATCAAATCACAGAAAGACAGGGATGAAACTTAAATGCCTATTTCTTTTTTTTTAATTAATTTATTTATTTTATTTAGATGCTAATTACTTTACAATATTGTAGTGGTTTTTGCCAAACATCGACATGAATCAGCCATGGGCACACATGTGTTCCCCATCCAGAACCCCCCTCCCAACTCCCTCCCCATCCCATCCCCCAGGATCATCCCAGTGCACCAGCCCAGAGCACCCTGTCTCAGGCATCAAACCTGGACCAGCAATCCACTTCACACATGATAATATACACGTTTCAACGTTACCCTCTCAAATCATCCCATCCTCGCCTTCTCCCACAGAGTCCAAAAGACTGTTCTTTACATCTGTGTCTCTTTTGCTGTCTCTCATATAGGGTCATCGTTACCATCTTTCTAAATTCCATATATATGTGTTAGTATACTGTATTGGTGTTTTTCTTTCTGACTTACTTCACTGTGTATAATAGGCTCCAGTTTCATCCACCTCATCAGAACTGATTCAAATGCATTCTTTTTAATGGCTGAGTAATATTCCATTGTGTATACATACCACAGCTTTCTTATCCATTCATCTGCTGATAGGCATCTAGGTTGCTTCCATATCCTGGCTATTATAAACAGTGCTGTGATGAACATTGGGGTACACGTGTCTCTTTCAATTCTGGTTTCCTCGTTGTGTATGCCAAGCAGTGGGATTGCTGGGTCATATGGCAGTTCTATTTCCAGCTTTTTAGGAATCTCTACACTGTTCTCCATAGTGGCTGTACTAGTTTGCATTCCCACCAACAGTGTAAGAGGGTTCCTTTTTCTCCGCATCCTCTGCAGAATTTTTAAATGCCTATTTCTAAGTCAAAGAAGCTGCTGCTGCTGCCGCTGCTGCTAAGTCACTTCAGTCATGTCTGACTCTGTGCGACCCCATGGACTGCAGCCCTCCACGCTCCTCTGTCCATGGGATTTTCCAGGCAAGAGTACTGGAGCAGGGTGCCATTGCCTCCTCCGAAGTCAAAGAAGCTAGTCTGATTTTAATTATATGACATTCTATAAAGACAAAACTATAGAAATAGAATAAAGATTAGGGTTCAAGGAGAGCACAGAAGGGTTGGATAGGTGAAGCATAGATGACTCTGTTTTAGGGCAATGAAACTACTCTGTATGATTATACACACACACACACACACATATATATATATATATATAATTTTGCATTTGTTAAAACCAATAGAATTTTACAGCACATAGAGTAAAACAATGCATGCAAAATAAAGAAAAAATAAGAAGTTGGGGAATCCTAGGAAAGAATATAGACTGTTATACGATATTATCTGTGTTACAAATGTATGCAACTGCCTCATTGGAGAAGGTAAGAGAAAAAAAAAACTGACTTAAATAGCTTTGGAAATGAGAGAAACATGTAAGACTAAAGGCATAAGAACTGCTTATTAGCACTGTGGTACGGTTGAGACGGGAATGGCAACCCACTCCAGTAAGCTTGCCTAGGGGAAGTCCCATGGACAGAAGAGCCTGGCAGGCTACTGTCCATGGGGTCACAAAGAGTTTGACATGACTGGGCAACTAACACTTTAACTTTCATGCTGTGCTCAGTCATGTCCGACTCTTTGTGACCCCACGGACTCTAGTCTACCACATTCCTCTGTTCAGGAATTTTCCAGGCAAGTATACTGGAGTGGGTTGCCAATTCCTATTCCAGGGGATCTTCCTGACCCAGGGATTGAATATGCATCTCCTTTGTTGGCAGGTGGATTCTTTACCACTAGGTCACTTCTGATTCTTCTATGAATGTACACTAGAAATGAACAATTAAGAAGATGGATGGTGGATGGTAGGTGTGACATTTTCCACTGTTGGAGTTGGAATTTACATATGAGAAAGAGGCTAGAATGATTCATGTGGTTAAGGATTATAGTTGGAGATGGTGGTATGAACTATGTTTAGCTTAATATAAATACAGGTGCTTACATATAGAAATGCACACTCATGCACACATATACATACATGTTAGTACACATACATATATTTCCTTTGTGAATTGAGTGGACCCAAAAGAAACAGTAAACTAGTAAAAGTGAGCATGACAGATCTTGGTTTTTAATGGCATTCTCCAGTAAAATCAACCAGGACTCCTCGAAGAATTTGTTAACTCTAGGATTGGGGCAGGAATATACATGATAAGCCTGGAGTACCTCGTAGTGCCAGAAAGGATGGAATGCTCAAAAAAATCAAAGGAACGAAGGAAAAACAAAAACTAAAAACTCCACTTTGATATTTAACTACAGACACAGGAATCAATTGAAAGATCTCCTAATGGCCAAAGCTGGAACAATTTAAGCAACAAAATAAAATACTATTCAGGTCCTTTGCCCAAAATAAAGAAAGTACTATCTGGATCTTTTGTCCATTTTAAAACCGGATTTTTCATTTGTTTGTTTTCTTTTTTTTTAATTTGTATGAGTTCCTCATTTATTTTGGATGTGAACAAACTCCTTTTGGTGACAGACCATACTATTATAGCCAAGACCACTGCCAAGGAACTTATTCTCTAGATAAGTTGGTTTTAGGTCTTGCTTTTAAGTCTTTAATCCATTTGGGTTGATTTTTGGGTATCATTCTGAGAGTCTGATTTTATTTTTTTGCACTGAATATCCAGTTTTCTCAACACCATTTATTGAAGAGACTATCCTTCCTCATCTTGTATTCTTGGTGTCTTTGTCAAAAATTAATTGACCACATACGCATGGATTTATTTCTAGTTTCTCTAATCTGTTTCTTTGATCCATGTGTCTCTTTTTATATCAATATCATGCTGTTTCCAGCAGGTATATGAAAAGGTTCCCAACATCACTTATCAAGAGGGAAATGCAAATCAAACCACAGTGGGATATCCTCTTACACCTGTTAGAATTGCTATTATAAAAATGTCAAAAGCTAACAAGTGTTGACAAGAATGTGAAGAAAAGATAATCCTTGTACATTGTTGGTAGGAATGCAATTGCTATAGTTATTATGGAAAACAGTATGAAGTTTCCTCAAAAGTTTAAAAATAAAGCTGCCATATGATTCAGCAATACCACTTCTGGGTATATACACAAAGGAAATGAAATCAGTATCTTGAAGAGATATCCTATGTTCATTTCAGCATTATTAATGATAACCAAGATATGGAAACAACTTAAATGGCAATGGATGAATGGGTAAAGAAAATGTGATATATGATGTTATATTATAATGTGTGTGTGTGTGTGTGTGTGTGTATATATACATATGTATATATATACATATATATATATAAAATTTGGACTTCCCTGGTGGCTCAGTGGTAAAGAATCCACCTGCCAATGCAGGAGATGTGGGTTTAATCCCTGTGTTGGGAAGATCCCCTGGAGAAGGAAATGGCAACCTAGAAAATCCCATGGAGTAGCCTGGAGGGCTACAGACCATGGGGTCACAAAAGAGTTGGACATGGCTTAGAGACTAAACAACAACAGCAAATTTAATCTCAGAAAGGGAGATGAAATTTGTGACCCCAAAGAAGCTGAATTTATAGTAGCATAGAGCAGAGTAGTGGTTATAAGAAGCAGGGGTGTAGGGGGAAAAGGGAGATTTTTAAAAATGAAGGAAAGGAAAATGGTGGTTGCTGAGGGCTGCAGGGAGACGGTCATGGGGAATTATTGTTTAATAGGTACAGAGTTTCAGTCTTGCAAGAGGGATGGTGGTGACGGTTGCACAACAACATGAATGTACTTAATACCTCTGAACTGCACATGATTAATACATGAAATTTGATGTCATGAGTATTTTACCACAATAAAAAATAAAGTACTACTGGAGTATAACCCAAAGTGTAAAACAAAATATTAATGAGTACATGCTGACATAAATAAATTATTAAACACATCTACCATATACACATCCAAACATATACACATCCATATATACATAAGGAGAGGAAATAAATATGTCTCCTATATGGATAATTCAAAATAATTTATGAGGATACTCCATCTTCAGTGACAGAGAGCTTAACTCCTCAATTCTTTCTTAATCGTGGGCTTTGCAGAATGACATCCTTCCAAAGAATACAGTATAGTCAGATGGGATGTTGGGAGGGAGGGTGAAGACAGTAATTTTACAGTGGAGAATCCTTATATATACTACCTCAGCCAGGTGATCAAGGTAATAAATCATGTGAATAGTATGTACTCTTTATATAATGTAATGAAAAAGGCAGTTTACCTCTGTGGTATTCCTCCTAGAAAACAATAACTCCAGTCAAACCATGAAGAAAACATCAGACAAACCCAAACTGAGGGATATTCTATAAAATACCAGACCAGGATGCCTCAAAACTATCAAGGTCATCAAAAAGCAAAGAAAGTCTGAGGAACCATCACAGTCAAGAGGAGCCTAAGGTAACAAGACAGTAGTGTGGTATTCTAGATGGGATCCTGAAACAGGAAAAGACATCAGGTGAAGACTAACATAATTGGAATAAACCATGAACTTCAACTAATAATAATGTACCAATACTGTTTTGCTAATTGTAAGAATAAATGTGCCATACTGATATAAGGTGTTAATAACAAGGGAAATTGGGTGTGAAGTGTAAAGTAACTCTCTGTACTATCTTCTTGACCTTTTCATAAATCAAAAGCTACTCTGAAAAAAAAGGTATTTTATACATTCTGCTATATATAAAATCTATAAACAATAAAGTTCTGTTGTATAGTACATGGAGCTCTATTCAATATCTTGTAATAACCTACAATAGGAAAGAGTCTGAAGTTGTACACCTGAAAGTAATACGGTATTGTATATCTACTCTAGTTAAATAAATAAATTTTAAAAAAAAGAAAAGAACCACCAAAAAAGTCTATTAAAAATCAAAACCTAGGACTTCAAAAAAAACTGCACACATTCTGGGTGTTTCTAATTACTTCTCCCTGTGCCCCCAATCTTCCCACCCAGTTCTACCCAAGCTTCCTTTTAACTCTTGTCCTCTTAGGAGGACTTGAGCCTGTAATCTCATCCTCTAAATAATGAGAGCCACCCAAGGAGTGAAGTATTGAGATCAAAATTTTGAATGATGTGAAGTAATTAGCCTCCAACTAATAAAAAAATTAAAAAAAAAAAACTCTAAAAAAAAAAAAAAAAAAAAAAAAAAATTTTGAATGAAACACCCTGTTCACTGTGTGATGGATGAATTCCTGGGTGTGTGGACACAGGGATCAAAGAACAGCTTGAGGGCCATTGCAATCATTCAGGTGAGAAATGACCTTGATCAAAGCTTGGAGGGTGTGGGAAGGGGTAGCAAGGATTTATCTCTGGTGTGGGGATAGGGAAGAAGAGGAAATGAGCATAGGGAATGATGTGGTTTCTCTGGCTTTGGTGAATGCACAGATGGTATCATTACCCAATTACTGTCTAACAAGGAATGACAGTGTGTGTGTCTGGAGTTGGGCGGGGAGTAAGGGACACTAAGTGCCTTTCAGACCCATTGACTTTGGGTGCATATGGCATTCTCAAAAGAGATGTCCCTGACATATGCTCATGATTGTGATGAAACAGCTTTGGGTAACTTGAGAAAACCTGCCTGAGATGATGTTAAATTATCAGAATCCTGGTGGCTCAGCAGTTATGAATCTGCCTATGATGCAGGAGATGCTGAAGATGTGGGTTTGATCCCTGGGTCAGGAAGACCCCCTGGAGGAGGAAATAGCAACTCACTCCAGTATTCTTGTCTGGAAAATTCCATGGACAGAGAAACTTTCTGGGGTACAGTCCATAGGGTCACAAAGAGTCGGGCCTGACTGAGTGCACACACAAGGTGATTCCCAGGAAGGAAAGAGCCCCATGTCCTGATGTGGTTAATGGTAGGTAGTAAAGGCTACAGAAATGTCAGGGAGGGAAAACCACTGCAATGACCTTAGATCTGTATTTCTGCAAGCTACTGGCTCCTCTGATTCCAGTTGGCTCAAACTTTGCTTCCCTTAGTGATATTTTCTCCATCAGAGACCAGTCCCAGAAGTCCCTCTTCTCCCCATCTTCCCCAATTCTGCTACTTTACTTTCCTAAAGTCTTCCTTAACCATGTCAGCAGTTCCAAGACTCTTGGAAACCATGAGCATATTCTGTGGAGAGAAAATCTGGGCAAGCACCAGAACCGAGGTGGAGCCCTACTCCCTACCCGTGCCTTTAGCATTGGGTTAGCATTGGGTTCAGTGGGTATAATGGAAAGCAGGGCTGAACTGAGATGAATAGATCCTCATCCCTCAGCCAAGGTAACCCATTCCCTCTTCCTGACTGTTGAGTGCTACTTTCAGGTACACGAGTGAACTTTTGTTTTGCTGTTGTTTTCATTTCCTTTTTAGAAGCTGTTGAATGTATTGAGTGGTTTGGGGTACAGAATCAAAGAGGGGTCAGAGTATCTGTCCACCTATGGGAACTGGCCAAGAGAGTCATTCTCAACCTTTAACCTGCACACGGGTTTTTATGTGGTGAGTGATAGAGTAAAAAGTCAAAGAAAATACAGGATTCCAAGCCTTCCAGGATTTATTCTGTATTATTGTACACACTCACAGATTCAGCTATAACAGTGGGGATGTAGTCAGAGTAGCTATAGTCACTCTCTCCTCAGGTAAAGCCTCTGGCCACCTGAGGTTGGGATTGGGCTCGTCAGAGGTGGATGCTGGGATATAACTCCCCCCACCCCAGCCCTATCAAAGAGACATGCAGAAGGTCAGGGTCAGGCAGGTTCACAGATGAGGCGGGTCACCCAGGTTGGGGGCCCAAGATAAGCGAGGCCACTGGCTCTCTTTTCACTTGTATGGGATTTCCGGGGCCTCTGGGACACTGCAGGTGGTTACTTATGTTTAGAAGGCACTACACCTCCTGCTTCCTCAGAGGGCAAGGCTTTTCCCTTCAGTGGCAGGACTGGTTGGATCTCTTGGACCTGGCCGGGAGCTGGGACAAACACAGGCTGTTTCAGCTGCCCCTCCTGCTGCTCCAGCAGTTGCTCCTCTTTCTTTTCCAGTTGCTCCTCTCTCTTTGCTGGTTCTTGATCCAATTGCTGGCCCAAGACCTTCCCCTGTTCCAGCTGTCCTTTTAGGTGCTGCTCTCTTTGTGTTTTCTCCTGCTCCAGCTGCGGCCCCAGGTGTTCTGCTTCCTGATATTCCTCGTGCTGTTCTTTTTGCTGCTGCACTTCCTGTTCCTGTAGCTCATGCTGTTGCTTTTTGACAAGCACTTCTGGCACCTGTGACTCTTGCTGCTGCTGCTCCACCTGCTTTTCTGGCACCTGTGACTCTTGCTGCTGCTCCACATGCACTTCCGGCACCTGTGACTCTTGTTTTTGCTGCTCCACATGCACTTTCAGCACTTGTGACTCTTGCTGCTGCAGCTCCACATGCACTTCCTGTTCCTGTGACTCTTGCTGCTGCTCCACATGCACTTTCGGGACCTGTGACTCTTGCTGCTGCTGTTCCACATGCACTTCTTGTTCCTGTGACTCTTGCTGCTGCTCCACATGCACTTCCGGCACCTGTGACTCTTGCTGCTGCTGCTCCACGTGCACTTCCTGTTCCTGTGACTCTTGCTGCTGCTCCACAAGCACTTCTGGCACCTGTGACTCTTGTTGTTGCTGCTCCACATGCACTTCCTGTTCCTGTGACTCTTGCTGCTGCTCCACATGCACTTCCGGTACCTGTGACTCTTGTTGTTGCTGCTCCACATGCACTTCCGGCACCTGTGACTCTTGCTGCTGCTGCTCCACATGCACTTCCTGTTCCTGTGACTCTTGCTGCTGCTCCACATGCACTTCCGGCACCTGTGACTCTTGTTGCTGCAGCTTCACATGCTTTTCTGGCACCTGTGACTCTTGCTGCTGCTCCACATGCTCTTCTGGCACCTGTGACTCTTGCTGTTGCTGCTCCACATGCACTTTCTGTACCTGTGACTCTTGCTGTTGCTGCTCCACATGAACTTCTGGCACTTGTGATTCTTGTTGTCTCTGCTTCACATGCTGTTCCTGCACCTGAGACTCTTGCTGCTGCAACTCCACATGCACTTCCTGCACCTGAGACTCTTGCTGCTGCAGCTCCACGTGCACTTCCTGCACCTGTGACTCTTGCTGCTGCAGCTCCACATGCACTTCCTGCACCTGTGACTCTTGCTGCTGCTGTTCCACATGCTGCTCCTGCACCTGTGACTCTTGCTGCTGCAACTCCACATGCACTTCCTGCACCTGAGACTCTTGCTGCTGCAGCTCCACATGCACTTCCTGCACCTGTGACTCTTGCTGCTGCTGTTCCACATGCTGTTCTTGCTGCTTTGGCTCCGCTTGCTCTGGTTCACACTTTTGCTCAGGCACCCCCTTCACAATTGTGTGTTTCTCCCTGAGCTCTAAGGGGACCTCCCCCGGGAGCTCCGAGTGTACCTCCTGGCATGGGGCAGGCAGTGGAGTTGGCTGCTTCACTTGCTCCTGCTGGGTATCGGTGGGAGGAGAAGCAGGCTTGAGGGGCTCCTGATGGGCAGGGGGCAGGATCACTGGCAGAGTGTACTGCTGGGACATCTTGGAAGCTGCTTTCGGTCAACCTGAAAAAGAGGAGGGGTTAGAGGAGTTACTGAAAGCAAGGAAATAGATGAAGCCCAAGAATCTGTAGCAGTGCCTGGTTTCTCAGCATTCCTAGTTCCCTTGGGTGGGGCATTCTTCTGATCATGCTGGGCTATCATTCCACAGAAGCAGCAGAGTGAAGGTAGGGATGGAGAGGGGCGGGGAAAGGCCCTCCTGGGAGCTTATTGTTCCCAAGAGCCAATAACAAGGACTGTCTCCAGAGCTGCTCTGTGCAGGTGCGCTGGGTAGCATCTCACCTCCTGCTCTTGCCTATCCTTGTCTCTGGCTTGTTCCTGACCTCCTCTGACAAACAGGAGAGATGAGCTCTGGGATTATGACAGGAAGAAGGAAGGTGCCAAGGTGGGGGGAAGTTCTCCTGGAGGACCCCCAAGTCCTGGAAAATCAGTAACCCATCCCAACAGGATCTGAGAAGTGATGCTGCATGCCCTGGACTGGAGTCACATGACATTATCTTGGCTTAAATCTCCCAGTGAAATGCTGTGTGGTTCTGGGCACGTCATTTAGTCCCTCTGGGCCTCAGATTTCTCCTCTGCAAAATGAACCGGTTGGCATATTCAGCTCCAGGGCTTCTTTCTCTCTTGACCTTCTGAACTTTGGCTGGCGGTGGTGGTGGGAGGGGGCTGGAAGGTTGCTGAGAGCTGGAGCTGGTTCTTTCAAGTCTCCTACTTCTAAACTGGGTTTCCCTGCCCCTGCTCTGCCTGAGTTCTCCAAATAGAAAGTGTTCCCCGTTTGGCATTTCTCCCTTCTGTAGCACAGCTAAAAATTACAAGTGTGTCCCTGGACCCCATTCCCCTTGAGAGAAGACAAAAATAATAGTGAGCCCAAATCAAGCAGTTTTAGGAGAGAATCTGACTGTATTTCCCCTGCATCCCTATCTTACTCTTCTCTCCTCCCTGTCCCCCACACTTGAAAATACAGTCCGAAGAAGACATGGTGCAAGAGGGGATTGCTGTCTGTTCTGTTTCCAGGCCACGCACCTAGCCCTCAGCACAGTGACCTGAGCTCCCCCAGAAGGACAGTGGTCCAATTGAATCCTGCACACGAGTGACCCCTGCACCCCCTCAGGCTGACCACCCCCAGCCACGTTCTGGCCTGTGGGAGGCCCCAGGTCCCAAGCCTGGTTCTACCAGCAAACACTTACCAGACTCACAGTGGGGCCAGCTGGAGAGGCTTCTAGTGGAGTGCTGAGCTGAGCAGGGGCCGAGGTGCCCTTTATACCGTTCCCCAGCCTGGCCTCCTTTCCAGGTTGAAGGAGAAGGACTGGTTTCACCACTCCAGTTGGTCAACTTCCTCTAGCCCCTTCCTGACTCATCATAGGCACCTTAATCAGAAAACCCCTGAGGGCCCCTTTTCACAGAGACACACAGCTCCCGCCTGGCCAGTGGGCTCTGGGGGTTCAGTCACCCCCATGAGGCTCATCACCTCGGCACAGGGAGGTGAGAGGGAGGCATCTTGGAAAACTGGTCCCCTATTCCTCTTTTTTTTTTTAACCTCAGCCAAACTTTTCTTCTGAATCTCAGTTCCTTTACCTGTAAAATGGGTTTATCTTCCTTATTAGGCTGAGGGATTCAATTCCAGGGCACAGAATAGAAAGTTACATGTCTTTCTGGGATGCCCAGTCTGGAGATATGTTAAAGGTGGGAGGAGCCACTTTTCAGGGCTCTTTTCAGCCCAAGAAACAGGGCTACTGTGGGATTCTCTTGGCCACTAACCCACAACATATCTGCTCTCAAGACATACCTATAACATAGCTATAACATACCTATAACTTCATTCTGCATGGAAGTACTCTGTCCTGGGATAGGGGAGGGTTCAGTCTGACAACTTTAGAGGTTAAGCAGAATGCTTACAGGAGTCTCCTGCCATGTGTCAGGGGCTACCCAGGCCCTATGCTGAAGACTGTAGTTACAGAAGTTCCCAAGAATGCCAAGCTCACAAAAACTCCAAGGCATGGACCACTTTAGGCAAGAAAACAGGCATTAAATCTATAATATATAAAATAATAAGGATTACTTTTTACGGTGATAAAAACAAACATCTCATACAATGTTTTGGGGAAATTCATGAAGATATAAAGATCAAGATTAAGGGGCCTTTCCAGGTGGTGCTAGTGGTAAAGAATCTGCCTGCCAATGAAGGAGACACAAGAGACATGGGTTCGATTTTTGGGTCAGGAAGATCCCGTGGAGTAGGAAATGGCAACGTGCTCCAGTATTCTTGCCTTTAATAACTTCATAGACAGAGGAGCCTGGTGGGCTATAGTCAATGTGGTCACAAAGAGCCAGACATGACCAAGTAACTGAGCATGTGTGCACGCGTGCGTGTGCACACACACAAACACTCTGACATAAAGATCAAAACTAGATCATCCACTACTTTCTCTAAACTACTCTCTGAACGTAGCTTAAGCAAACTTTCAGGGTGGGGGTTAGAGCTGGCTTGTCCCTCACCAGCAACAATGGTGACCTAAGCCTCTTGGAATAAAATGTAAACTCCCTACCAAGTGTTCAAAGACCCTTACTGAGAGTCCTCAGTTACTAAGACAAGCCCAGTGCTCCCCACCTCTGGGGCCTCCCAGGATCCCTAACTCTGCATCTTTCAGTTTCACAGTTAATGCTGGGGCCTGGAAGAGGGACTCCCTGGGACACCATCTAAAGGGTATCCCCTGATTTGCTGCATTTCACTTATAACAACTGAGGGCTGCTTTATTTGCTTTTGTCCACTTGTTTATTTTCCAAATTTCTCATTGAAAAATAAACTGTAAAAGGCAGGAGTTTTGCCTGCTGTGTTTTCCACTATGTCCCTAGAACCTGTCCTAACCATCAAATATAACCAGTAGCCTATAAATATCAGTGGAAAGAATGAAGGAACAGTGCATTTTAGTGTCATGCATATGTGTGTATAAACAAAATTGAATTGTGACTTGCCTTTCTCTTTAATAGCTTATTTTATGGACATCATTTAATCTTTCTCCTTCACAACCTAATCATAAAAAAATAAATAAAATCAGGAAAATACTCATTTCTGGGGCTAATTTTGAGAAGTTCTGATTTCTGTATGGTATCTCACAGGTATCTCCCTCCAAGCCCCCAATAGATCTATTTCTGAGCTAATTTTGTCGTGCTCCTGGGGCTTAGTCTGAAAAGACAGATGGAAGGACTCCTGTTTCCGGAATATACCCTCAGTTCATGCCCTCTGTGGCCCCTGAGCCTCACCTGGGACCTCACATGGTCTCCCGTTAGCACAGGGCCAGCCATCTTCTGGGGCAGGGCAAGTGCTCTCCACCCTGCCCCCTCCCCCTTTGCCCCATGCAGAACTAAGCCAGCACCCTCACAAAGAGGCACCCATGCCTTCTACTTTGCAGCTGATCTCACATGGGAGGAATCTGCCTCTCCCCAGCTCATGACTGTCAGTCCCTGCTCCAGGAAGTCACACCGGTCTTATGGGTTTCCATGGACTAGAATCTGCCAGATCTACCTCCCGCCCTCTGATTCACAGCATAATGAAAGCTTTGGGGGAAGACAGTGTGTGAGCCTTTGGCCACTGGGCAGAGCCGGGGTGTGGTGAGGAGGGTGAAGCCTGGAGTTGCTGGGGTGTGTGTGTGTGTGTGCACGTGGGCACGCGCTCACGGGGAAGGATTGGAGGAGCCCCAGCCCCAGCTCATGGGGCTCAGAGGCCCGATGCTCTGCCCTCAGATTGCCCCATCTGGGGCACAGACAGGCATGTGCATGGGCGAGATTCTCTTGGTGTCTGCGTGAGCGATCCCACGGGGCCCCAGGGCCCACACGAAGAGGCCGGGTAACTGTCTAGCCCCCGCCCACTGTCTTGGGGATGAGCTCATATCCCATGACACATGCAGAGGCCCTGAACCCAGCTCAAGGAGGCCCTGGCTCTTTATCTTGCAGAGCCAGAAACTGGCTGGTTTCTCTTTCTGAGTGATACATCCTTCTTGAACTGTTGCTTAGCTGTGGGGGCAGGATGAATGGGTCATGTACTTCGCTGCCCGGGGGGGCCCAGGAGGAGGGTTATGAGGATAGCTCTTAGTAAGTTGGTGGGATGGGGTGATGGCAGATGGTCCTGCAGTGCTGGCTTGGACCAGGTCTCACGTTCTCATCTAGGGTAGCCACGCCTAGGATGTCTCCCAAAGAGGCAAAGCCCCCATCCTCTGAGGCCGTGGACATCTTCTCCATCTCCTGGGGCTTCTCCTCTGCCCAGGGCACTGTTGCCCACATCTTCCCACAGTCCACACTCTGTACTGGTCACCTTCCCACAGGCCCATAGTCCTCACTGCCCTGCTCCATGGTGCCTCCTGAAAACTGGCCTCCGCTCCTCATTTGCCCTTTGTGGCCATCTGCTGCTCCAAGAAGAGAGAAAAGACCAAGAAAGGGCCAAGAGGCTGAGTCTTCCTCTCTAGGCTCCTGAGTTGGCCTGTCTGATGTACCCTGGTGCTTCCCTTATGTCTTCCTCTGGCCTCTCCTCCTTGACCTGTGAGGTTGCTAGGCTCCAATTTCTTGCTTGTGAATCTGATCACTGTGGAGAGACAGACACAGCTCTGCTCCTGGTGCAGTAAGAGGAGCAAAGGCATGAAAGTTGATCAGGAGCAGAGAAAAGGAGCTGTTCAGTGCCCTCTCCTCCAGCTTGCAGGATGCCCTCCTCTTGGGCTCGCTGGGGAACCACATCCTGGGTAGCTGATTGTCTGCACCTGATTACAGCAGCATCTCTGAGCTGGGAGCAGGGGTGGGAGCTGGAGAACGCATGGGGAGGGCCTGGCCAGGGTGCCCAGGAGCTTCCCGACACTTCCCAGTCCCCTCCACTGGGGCCAGTGCCGTTTTGTGACAGGTGGGAAGTGAAGTCTGAAGAGAGGACATGAGAAGCCCAAGGCCCTACAGAGGGCCTGCGGCACAGCTGAGCAGAGCTCCCACACGCTGATCTCTGTCCAGCGGGCTCTCTTCCCCACCAGGCTGCCTTCCCAGGTGCCTGAGCATCTGACAGAGGTAACGGGCTACACTAGATAACCTGGGACATCTTCTGAGTGTGAATCAGCCATCTACGGGCTGACCCCATGTGGTCAGTTCTGGGCTTCCTAGAGGAAGGACCAGTCTTCTTTGGTTCAGATTCAATCAAAATGCCCTGAGGATGACCCTCATTTGTTCTGGGAACAGAAAGCTCTACTTCTTGGCTGGTATATGTGTGTTTGTGTGTTAGTCCATCAGTCGTGTCTGACTCTTTGAGAGCCCATGAACTGGGGCCTGCCAAGCTCCTCTGTCCATGGAATTTTCCAGGCAGGAATACTGGAGTGGGTTGCCCTTCCCTTCTCTGGGAGATCTTCCCAACTCAGGAACTGAACCCGGGTCTCCCCCACTGCAGACAGATTCTTTACCATCTGAGCTGCCAGGGAAGTCCTCCTGACTGGCACTGATCTATTTTAGCCTCATCCAACCCCTAGGATTGTTGTTCTGTTAGCTTTGCAGTCAGATGGACCTGGGTTTAAATCCCACTCAAACTCTTGTTATCTGAATGAGCTGCTTTTCCTCTATGACCCTCAGTTTCTTTGTCTAGAAAAATTTATTTTTTACCCTCTTTTTTTTATACTATTTTTAATCTAGTAATTTCTCACCCATACCAATGAAATGCTCAGAAAGGGCGGGGTTGGGAGGGAATCTGTATTCACCCCAGCTCTATTTTAATAGCAAAAATTGGAAAGAAAAGTTTTTCCATTTGAAGATAAGATAGAATATGAAAAGATTAAATTATTTTTGAAAATTAATTTCACATATAAGGAACTGGAAAAGGTCAGTTTTCATTCCAATCCCAAAAAAAGGCAATGCCAAAGAATGCTCAAACTACCACACAATTGCACTCACCTCACACACTAGCAAAGTAACGCTCAAAATTCTCCAAGCCAGGCTTCAACAGTACATGAAATGTGAACTTCCAGATGTTTAAGCTGGATTTATAAAAGGCAGAGGAACCAGAGATCTAATTGCCAATAACCCCTGGATCATTGAAAAAGCAAGAGAGTTCCAGAAAAGTATGTATTTCTGCTTTATTGACTATGCCAAAGACTTTGACTGTGTGGATCACAAAAAACTGTGGAAAATTCTTCAAGAGATAGGAATACCAGACCACCTTACCTGTCTCCTGAGAAATCTGTGTGCAGGTCAGGAAGCAACAGTTAGAACTGGACATGGAACAACAGACTGGCTCCAAATAGGAGAAGGAGTATGTCAAGGCTGTATATTGTCACCCTCCTTATTTAACTTATATGCAGAGTATGTCGTGAGAAATTCTGGGCTGGATGAAACAGAAGGTGGAATCAAGATTGCCGGGAGAAATATCAATAACCTCAGGTATGCAGATGACACCACCCTTATGGCAGAAAGTGAAGAAGAACTAAAGAGCCTCTTGATGAAAGTGAAGGAGGAGAGTGAAAAAGTTGGCTTAAAACTCGACATTCAGAAAACTAAGATCATGGCATCTGGTCCCAACACTTCAGGGAAAGTAGGTGGGGAAACAATGGAAACAATGACAGACTTTATTTTTTTGGTCTCCAAAATCACTACAAATTGTGGCTGCAGCCATGAAAATTAAAGACACTTGCTTCTTGGAAGAAAAGCTATGACCAACCTAGACACCATATTAAAAAGCAGAGATATTACTTTGCCAACAAAGGCCCATCTAATCAAAACTATGGTTTTTCCAGTGGTCATGTATGGATGTGAGAGTTGGGCTAAAAAGAAAGCTGAGTGCCGAAGAATTGATGCTTTTGAACTGTGGTGTTGGAGAAGACTCTTAAGAGTCCCTTGGACTGCAAGGACATCCAACCAGTCCACCCTAAAGGAGATCAGTCCTGAATATTCATTGGAAGGACTGATACTGAAGCTGAAACTCCATCTTTTGGCCACCTGATACGAAGAACTGACTCATTGGAAAAGACCCTGATGCTGGGAAAGATTGAAGGCGGGAGGAGAAGGGGACGACAGAGGATGAGATGGTTGGATGGCATCACCAACTAAATGGACATGTGTTTGAGTAGACTCTAGGAGTTGCTCGTGGACAGGGAGGCCTGGCGTGCTGCAGTCCATGGGGTCAAAAAGAGTCGGACATGACTGAGTGACTGAACTGAACTGAACTGAATGAGGAACTGTGGTAGCATTTTAAATATGAATTTGTTAACTATAAAATAAACTATAACATACAGATATTATTTGCAAATTTGTAATAAATGTGTGATTATATTTTTTAAAAAATGGGTATTTGCACCTCCTTTGACTTTTGTGAGGATTTGGTGAGGTGATATTTGTGGTTAGCACACAGATGGTGCTCAGAAACTGTTTTCCTGTTGGGAGTCATGGCAACATTAGCTGACAGACTGCAGTGTGCTACCTGCGCATACATAGAGTCTTAATAACTCAAGGTTTCACTTTCTCCTTTTGCCAATGAGAAATCTGAAACCTCAAAGTCACACAGTGCATGGAGTGAAGTGGGGATGGAAACCAGGGATCCTGATGTCCCATTTACTCCTCCCTCTAGTCAGCCTGCCGTGGGCCTCGGGCAGTGCTCCAGCTCAGCCCATGGCGTGTTTCCCTTGTGCACTCAGGAGGCTCCACATGGGCTGATTGTGTTTTCACGTGGTAGGCTCACTGAGGATTCCACATGGGCTTGCATTCCTGCAGCATGACGGTCCACAGAGGGGCCTGGAGGTTGTGTGGGCAGAAAATAGGTAGTGGTTTGGATCTAGCTTTGATGTGGACAAAGGAATCCCGGCAATGGAGTGAGGAGTGCACAGGCAGTCACAGGGAGCCAGAGACGATAGAAAGGGCTCTGCCAGCTGCACAGAATGGGGGCTGACTGGTAAAGAACCCGAGGGATCGAAGCCTTCACAGGGATGCGCTCAAGAAGTGGAAGGCAGTGGTGGGAGGGACACATCTCACTAGAGGGCAGACAGAAAGGGTGGAGGGCCTGAGCTGGAGGGAATAGGGGAGGGATTCCACAGAGGAGAGAGGAGGCAGGTGCAGAACGAGGAGAGCAGGACCTAGTCTAGCTGTGCAGACTCCCCCAGAAATGTCGTCCATGGTCAGACAAGTCAGAGGAGGTGAGGGTGCTCCTGGGACTCAGCTGACCTCTTGGTTTATCATTCCCCATCCTCTTTCCCCTCTATTAATTAGAGGATGCTGGGGACACCTGACCCTGCATCAGCTGCTTCTGTGGAGGACTAATTGCTCTTAACGTTACTCCTAAATGTGGTTGCAGAGGCCACTCAGATCCATGTGGAGTCCATGCATGTACGTGTGTGTGTATGTGTGTGTGAGAAATCTGGGCATTAGAAAAAGCCACTGCAGAGTTATATACAGAGGATTAGAATCATCTGGGCCTGGATGAGAGGTTTTCACCAAGAGGAGTCAGTAGCCCACATTGCCTTGTTGGGGTTCTGCTCAGACCCCTCTGAGCAGCCTCAGCATGGGCCATTTCTAACCTCATCTGTTCTCTGTACCTGTGGACTGCTCGCCATGAAGCTGTCCAGTTGTTCCAGGCCTCCAGATGGGTTGGTCTGGTGCAGAGTGTGAAAGAGTGCCTCTTCATTCCTTCCTTCCTAAAACTTGCCTCCCTGCTTACTATCTGCATTAAACAAGACCAATGCAGAGTCAGGGTGAGTCCTGGCCTCTGGGATCCCAGCTGGGCCAGGGTACTGAGGAGGACTTTGGCTATCACCCTAACCTCCCAGTCTGAGAGGGAGATACCACCTCTGATTTCAGAAAACCCAGATTAGGGAGACATGGCTCCTGCTCCCAGGAAACTCCCATCCGATGGGAAGAGGGGTACAGAAACAGTGATGGGTGCAATTCAATGCTGTGACATGTAAGCCCACAATTAACTGGTCTGTGTGCATGGATGCAGGTGTGAATAGGCAGGGCTGTGAGTCTCCCGGAAGGACTGGCTGGGGGGTGGTGGGCAAAGGAGATACAAAGGCAAAGAAACCTGCAAAGCCTGCTCTTTACCAGACATGGTGCTAAACAAGCCTCAACCACCGTCTCATTTAACCCTTTGCACTTCACAGGCAAGCAGCTGGGACTCAGAACAGAGGTCCTCCAGGCAGCAAGTGGAGCAAGTCTGGGAGTGTCTGCTTCCAGGCCAGCCTCTGCACCAGAAAAGGCAGAGATGTCCACTAAGTCCCATAGATATGGGACACACTGGAGCGATAGAGTCCAAATGTGACAGAGCAGGACTGGAGAGCGGCAAAACAGAGGACAGGTGAGCTGGAAACTGCTGGAGAGTGGCTGAAAAGTTATTTTCCTGCCACTCAGGTTTTACTAGAAAGCCTGCTTGGAGTGGGATGGGGGGGTGGTGCATGAGGGGGAGAAGGAGGTCAGAAGGCTTTGGGGGAGAAAGGTGAGCCCCGAGCTTCCTCTTACAGGCAAGTCTTTGCATGCATGGCTGTAGCTTCACCCTCTCTCTACCCTGTGGTCCAGCCTCCAGCACTCTAGGCACCCCCAAACTACCTCTCTCCCCAGCTTAGGAACACAGCTGAGAAATCTTGCATTGGAGGAGACTTCACAGTCATCAAATTCAACCCTGACTTGTATCACATGAAGGATGACACAGTCTAGAGAGGGGACAGAAGGGCAGGGGTTACAAAGGGGGTCAGCCGCAGGCCCCGGCCAGGTCCAGATCTCCGGATCTCCTGAGTTCACCTTTACTCACCTCTCTGCCTCTGCACATTCCATTCTCTCTGCTGGAATGCCTTTTTTTCACCTCCTGCCTTATTGAATTTTTTAATCATCCAGAGCTGATTGAGAGCTTCCCATGTACATGTGTTCCAGGCATTTAGGGGTACAGCTTTGAACAAAACAAGTGCAAGTCCCCACCCTCCCAAAACTTTCATTCCAGTGTGTGGAGAGAAGGTGGCAAGTGACATAAACACATACCTGGAATATAAAGCATGTTAGAAATACTATGTAGAAAAAAGAAGGTATGAAAGAGGTCTAGGGAGTGCTATGGGATGGGATGTTGTATATTTTATTTTATTTTTTTGGCTGTGCAGCATACCATGTGGGATCTTAGTTCCCCAACCAGGAATCAAACTTGTACCCTGTGCATTGGAAGCATAAAATCTTAACCACTGGGCAACCAGGGAAGTCCAATGTTGTGTATTTTAAATGGAATAGTCAGGAAAGGCCTACAGCAAGAACCCAAGGAGTGGGGTCAGGGTGAAGATATGCAGGGGAGAAGGAACAGCAGGGGCCATGTGCCAAGCAGGCATGTTCTGGAATCAGCAAGGAGGCCCATATAACTGGGCATGTATGAATGAGGGAAAGAGCTGTAAGAGGTAAGGGTGGAGGAGTGGGTGATGCTGGGCAGTGGGAGAAATCATGAAGCAACTTGGGCTTTTATGGTGAATGAGATGAGAAGCCTCTTCAGAGTACTGCACAGAGGGGCGGCATCATCTGACTTACTTGTAAAAGGTTCTCTCTGGCTAGCTTGGAAGCAGGCAGCCACAGTAATGTGGCAGCTGCCTAGAACTAGGGTGACAGCAGGAGGGGCAGGGAGACGTGGTCAGAGGATAGATATGTCTTGACAATAGAATCAGTAAGATTCCCTAACAGATTAGATGCAAGGTATAGGTGAGGGCAAACAATGACTCAGAAGTTCTTGGCCTGAATGACTGAGGATGGAGCTGCCACTTAACAGTGACAGAGAAGACCACAGGAGGGGCTGGCTTTGTGGGAAAAATCAACAGTGAGCTTTGAGACATGTTTGGGATGCCCATTAGACACACCCAAGGAGAATTGTCAAGTAGGCAATGAGATATACTAGAAGGAGAATTAAGAAGGAGGTTCATGCTGTAGACATAAATTTGGAAATCATCAGCATATAAATGGCATGTGAAGTCATGAGCCAGGATTAAGTCATCAAGGGAATGAATATAGATAAAAGAGAAGAGGTCCCAGGACAATCCCCTGAATCATTCCAGTGTCAAAGGGTCAGATGAGAAGCAACAAGTCAAAAAACTGGGACTGAACGAGAAGGAGCAGATGGTGAGGTAAGAAATTCACCAGAAGAATAGGGCATCCTGGAACACAAGTAGAAAGAGTGTTGATCGGAAAGGATGAACATCTGCGGAAAATGCTATAAAGATGAGAACTGAGAATGCCTGTTTGGTTGGGCAACATGGAATCCATTGATGACCTTGACAAAGGTAGCCAAGGGCTGTGGTGAGGATGAAAACCAGCCTGCAGTGATTCCAAGAGCAAATGAGAAGAGAAGGCTTAAGAGCAGTGAAGATAGAAAGCATTTTCCAAAAATCTTATAGGGAAGAGGAGCAGATAAACGGGAAAATAACCAGTGCTAATTCCTGTCCTCCAGCTTCTTTTGAACTTTGCTCATGACTTTGCCCTTCCCTTGCAGGGAAGCTGTCACTGACAGACCAGAAGCTGTCTCATAGACAGACCAGTCTATGAGACCATGATTGCTCTAGAGCTCACGCTCATTTCAACCTCATCTCTTCACTCTTTGTTCCTGCCTGTAGAACCTTGGATCCAGCATGGGACTTTCCCACTTCTTCTCTGTTCCTGTAGAGCAAGTAACTCCATGACTTACTTCTGCACCTCATTCAGACTTCTACTCGAAATGTCACTTCCCTTCACACTGTCTAAAATAGACCACTCACTCCACCATGTTATTTATCTCATTAGAGTGATCATCATCATTTGAACTTATGGTATTTATTTGTGTGCTTGCTTCACTAGGAAAATAAGTGCATGAGAAGAGAGCCCTTGACTACACTAGTTCCTAGACTTTCCCAATACTCAGGACCATACTTTGCATGTGTGTGAGTGCTCACTCAGTTATGTTCAATTCTTTGCAACCCTACGGACTGTAGCTCACAATGGTCCTCTGTCCATAGGATTCTCCAGGCAAGAATACTGGTATGGGTTGTCATTTCCTACTCTAGGGGATTCTTCCAACCCAGGGATCAATGCTGCTTATCTTCATGTCCTACATTGGTAGGCAGATTCTTTTACCTCTGAGCCACTTGGGAAGCCTACTTGGCACATGATTTCTTCAGCATGCCTATATATCTGTCACTTACATAAATACTCCTTGATGTAATGTCTACTTATGTTAAAAAGATGCAAAAATATGTTTTCCCATAAATAAATGTAACCTGTAATATCTAGTTGCTGTTCCTGATGACAGAAAACTTAATGCATTCACATCCAGATAAACTCAATCAACTCTGGCTTAACTTCAAGCATTATAAGACCCCCTTTCCTATCCCTTCTCCGCTTAGCCTCAGATTATTTTAAGTCTGCTTTCTGAAAGGTATTCGATTTTAGATCTGTGCCATGAATCCCCAATTGGAGCTGAAACTCCAATACCTTGGACACCTGATGCGAAGAACTGACTCATTGGAAAAGACCTTGATGCTGGGAAAGATTGAAGGCAGGAGGAGAAGGGGATGACAGAGGATGAGATGGTTGGATGGCATCACCAACTTGATGGACATGAGTCTGAGCAAGCTCTGGGAGTTGGTGACAGACAGGGAAGCCTGGCATGCTGTTGTCTATGGGTCACAAAGTGTCAGACACGACTGAGCAAATGAACTGAACTGAATAGATGAATCCCCAAACCTTAGAAACCTTCAGGCTTCTGTTTTGAAGATCCAGTCCTTGACTCTACTCTGGGGTCTGTGCTGCTGGCCAGATGGAAGACTCAGGGAGTTTTGTACAAGAAAAAGGATGGGATTAAAATATTCCAACGTTTCACCTCTCCACGTCATCTCTCCTTCTTCCTGGCAGTAGTGATCATTTGACATTGTGAACATTTCTTCCTCTCCATTAATAGTTTCCAGCTTTAGAGACAAAAGCCAGAAACCCATCTTCCCTTCAGTGTTTTCCCTCGCTCTTTTTGGTGGTATTTCTGTGCTTCACCTTTCAGTCCTCCACTCCTGTCCTCCACGGCAATACAGGACCCCCAGCCATTCTCCACCCCTGCCTCTAAGTAGTTCCAAGCAGCAGGTGGAGCTAACTGGCTATAAGGCCAAACAAAAGAGTTAAGTCTGCATTTAGGGGTGAGACCAGGACCGACAGTCCTGGCATTTCTGCAGGCACTAGGAGCTATCAGAGCCAAGCCAGCCTCAGCCCTTCTGGGGGGAGGGGGTGTGCTGTGCCCCTTCCCAGGAGGCAGGAAGCGGGAGAGGGGCTGAAGCCAGGGTAAGTATGGTGTGATTTTATGTGGGGAAGGAGGAGCATTCCATCTCTCTGAAGTTCAAGGAGTCCCCTCTTCTGTGCTGTGCTGCATGATATCAGTTTAAAAATACAGTCTGTGATTTTTGTCCATGACTCTTACATGAAATTCAACCCCTTCATCCAGTGCTTAACCAATCAAACAGCAATTGGTCTAGTGTGAAGGGAGAGAAAATTAGGATTTAAAAACCCTTCTTAGGTGGCTCAGTGATAAAGAACCTGCCTGTCAATGCAGGAGATGCAGGTTCAATCCCTGGGTTGGGAAGATTCCCTGGAGGAGGCAATGGCAACCCACTCCAGTATTCTTGCCAGGAGAATCCCATGGACAGAAGGGTGTCAAAGGGTTGGTCACGACTGAGCACGTATGCACACAATTTTAAAGACATATTTAAGTCTCCGCAATTTGTCCCCTCCTGAGTTTTCTGCCACTGAAATGATCCCTCTTTTTTTTCCAGCTTTATTGAGATATAATTGACATATATCACGTAAGTTTAAGGTGTACAACTTGACACTTTGATAAACATATATATTACAAAATAATTACCACAATAAGGTTAGTTAATGTATCCATCTTATAATTACCATTTATTTGTGTGTGTGGTAATTTAAGATCTCCTCTCTTAGCAGCTTTCAAATATCATTAAATTCCAGAGCTTATTTATTTTCTAACTGCAGGTTTGTACCCTCCTAACAATACCTTCTGATACCCCTACCCCGACCCGGCCCAGTCCCTAGCAACCATCACTCCACTCTGTCTCCACGATTGTTTTTTAGCTTTCACATGTAAGTGAGAAAATTCAGTATTGTCTTTCTGTCAGACTTATCTCACTTAGCAATTATCCAAAATGAAACACAGAAAGACAATCTTAAAAGAGAAAAGAATAAAGCTTCAGTGAGCTGTGGGAAAATATCAAGAAACCTAATACCAGCACAGTTGAAATGCCTGAAAGATGGAATAGACAAGCAATTACTAAAATATTCCAAAATTGCGGTGGAGGGGCTCTATACAGATACAAAAATATTAATGAACTCAAGTACAAGAAATGTGAAACAAATTATATCAAGTCGCATCACAATAAAATTGCTTGCAGTAGGCGATAAGGAAAATAATCACAAAAACAGGCACAGAAAAACAGACACATTGCACAAAGATCATATTACAGAGGGAAAAAGAGTAAAAGCAAATTGCTCACTTGTCACGATGCAAGCCAGAAAATGGCAGAGGAAATGCACTGAAAGGGAAACTTTGGAATTCTATATCCGTAAAATATCTCTATAGAATGAAGAGAAAATATTTTTTCAGACATTTCAAAGGTGAAATAATTTAACACCAACAGACTCTGAACTCTAAGAAATGTTAAAGATAGTCCCTTGGGATGAATAGGAGTGATATAAAATGGATTTACAGATGCACACAAAAGAAATAGCACTCTACCTAGATAGAAACAAAAGACTTTTCTTATTATTTAAAACTACTTGAAGAATAAATAATTATTTAAAGCAAACTTGATAGAAATTTATTTTGAAGTTTTTAGCATATGTTAAAGAAAAGTGTATCATACCAAAGCACGTAAGTCAGAAAGAAAGAAATGAAAGGATATTGTTTATAGGTTCTGAGACTGTAAGTGAAGTGATGTAATATGAAGATAAACTATCCTGAGTGAAGGATCTGTACAACACAACACACAACATAACCACCAAATCACACAGAGTTATGGAGTGTAAATCAACAAAGGAGATGAGATGGGATTATATAAAACATTCCATGCAAAAGAAAAACAAAGGCATAAGAAAACAGAACAAATGTGGGACATAGAAAACAAATAGCAAGGTGGTAGATTTAAACTCTGATTAAAGGACAGAGATTGTCAGATTGAACAAAAAAGACCTAACTGTATATTATCTAGGCTTCCCTGGTAGCTCAGTGGGTAAAGAATCCACCAGCCAATGCAGGAGCCACAGGATATATGGATTTGATCCCTGGGTTGTGAAGATCCCCTGGAGAAGGAAACGGTAACCCACTCCAGTATTCTTGCCTGGGAAATCCCGTGGACAGAGGAGCCTGGCAGTCTACAGTCCATGGGGTTGCAAGAGTTGGACATGACTTAGCGACAAAAGAAGAACAGCATATATTGTCTGCAAGGAACTTATTTTAAACATAAAGATACAAATAGGTTAAAGCTAAAGTGATAGAAAAAGAAATGCCTTGTTTATACCAACAAAAAGAAAGCTGAGGCCTCCCTGGGGTTAAGTGTTGAAGAATCATCCTGCCAATGCAGAAGACATGGATTTGATCCCTGATCCAGAAAGATCCCACATGCCTGGGTGCAACCACGTCCACTGTGCCACAACCTTTGAGCCTGTGCTCTTGAGTCCAGGAAGCGCAACTATTGAGCCCATGTGCCACAACCACTGAAGCTCGTGCCCCTCAGAGCCCGCTCCTCAACCAAAAAAAGAAGTCAACGTAATGAGAAGCCCACACACCATGAGAGGAAAAGCCCTCACAGCAACGAAGACCCAGCACAGCCAAAAATAAGCAAATAAATACATGAAATTTTACATATGTAAAATGAAAGTTGAAGTGACTAAATTGACTTGAAAGCAGATTTTAGAGCAAAGAATGTCACCAAGAACAGAGAAGTTCATTCTATGATGATTATGATGCAATTTATGAAGAGGATATGATACATCCTAAATGTTAATGCATTTATTAAGAGATTTTCAAAATATATGAATCAAAACTGTTATAAGAAATAATTGAGGAATTTGCAGTTATGTTCAAAGATATCAACACTACTCATTTAATAATTGATAAAACAAGTGGCCATGATGTCAGTAGAAATATAGAAGACTTGAATCATACTGTCACATCAATTAACCTAATTGACATTACAGAACATTCCATGCAACAACAGATTCCACTCAGATTCCATTCTTTTCAAGTGTACTGGGAGCATTTACTGAGAGAGAGCATATGCTGGCCCATAAAACAAGTCTCAGTAAGTTTAAAAACTTTTAAGTTATGCAAAGCATGCTATTTGACCACAGAGGAATAAAATTAGAAATAACAGAAAGATCTTTTAAAAGTCTCCCAACATTTGCGGGGGGTGGGGGGGTGGGGCGAGGAAAGGTCACTTATAACTAACTCATAAGCCAAAGTGTTAGGGGAAGCACACTGATTGAAACCGCCCACCCTGGCCAGGCACCATAGTAACCATTTGCATGAGTTGTTTTATGGCAGGAGATCCTGATAAGGAATACGGAACTAATAGGCCACCACCAGCCGGAAGAGTTCGGGAAAGATCGGGAAAGATCGAGAGGAGACACTACCTGTCCGTCCACTTCCCAGAATCCCTCTTGCTAGCATCCATTTTGGCTGAGCGATGCGTGCGCCACCAGGAAAGACTCTGAATTAGAATGATTGGCCAAAGACCACCCGGAAACTAATCCCATCACCATAAAACCCAAGACTGCGAGCCACGCGGCAGAGCAGTTCTCCTGGGTTCCCTTACCTACTGCTCTCCACCCGGGTGCCCTTTCCCAATAAAATCTCTTGCTTTGTCAGCATGTGTCTCCTCGGACAATTCATTTCCGAGTGTTAGACAAGAGCCCAGTTTCGGGCCCTGGAAGGGGTCCCCCTTCCTGCAACAAAAGGACAAGCCAAAAAGAAAGTTAGAAAGTCTTTTGATCCAGAAAATTGCAACACAACCTTTAAAAATTTTTGAGTGTAGCTAAAGTAATACTGAGAGGTAATTGTACAGCATTAAATATGCATATTATAAGAGGAAAGACTTCAAGTTAATGATCTTGGCTTTCATGTTAAAAAACAAGAAAAGAGAAGAACAAAGAAAGCCCAAAGTAAACAGAAGAAGGAAAATAATAAAAAGTCAGCTCAGACATTTAGTGAAATAGAAAAATAAAAACAACAAAACCAATGAAACAAAAAGCTGATTCTTTAAAATTGATAAAATTAGCCAACTTACACATGAAAAAAAGGGAGAAAATATAAATTATCAATATCAGAAATGAAGTCACCTTACTACAAATTCCACAGGTATTAAAAAATAGTAAGGACATATTATAAAAAACTTTGTCAATAAATTCTAAAGTAGATAACATGATTAAATTTCTTAAACAAAAATTGACAAAGTTCATTCAAAAGGTAATAGATAATCTGAAAACTCTAAATCAGTTAGAGAAATTATATTCTAAATTAAAAATTTTCCAGTAGGGACTGACAGTAAAAGGGCACAAGGGAAATTTCAGGGACAGAATGTACTAGTAGTCACAAGGGATATACATTTGATATAAATCATCAAGCTAAACACTTAAAACAGGTATATTTTTATTACTTGTAATTTATACTTCAGTAAAGTTGATTTTAAAAGCTTGAGCGGAAAAAAAAAAAAAAAAACTTCCCACAAAGGAGCACTGGTGAATTCTACCAAATGTCTAAGAAAAAGATTATACCGAATTATCCACAAACTACTACAGAAAGTTGAAAAGAAAGGACTACTTCTCACTTCATAAGGACAATGTTTTGACACCAAAGTCAGACAAAGACAAGACAGGAAAAGGAAGCTATAGACCAGTATCCCTTATTAACATAGAGGCAGAGAAAGTAACAAGATTTTAGCAAATCAAATGTAAACACAGTTTAAAAAAAAAAAAGGACTAAACAACCCAATCAGATAGGGTTGATTTGCCAAAGGAATGCAAGGTTGTTTTACCATCAAAAATCAATCAGTATAATTCACCATATTAACAGACTAAAAAAAACCCCAACTATATGAGCATTTCAATAGATGCAGAAAAAAGCAGTTTTCAAAATTTGACATTTATAGAAAATGGTATGAAATTTACATGAAGCTACTAAAACTAAAAAGTAATATATGAGATTGCTATACAAAAACAATTGCATGTTAATATACTAACTGTTGACTGAAAAATAGAGTCACAACCTGAAAGTAGAGAGTTATTTTATTTGGTGGGAATGTTTAGGACTCTGAGCCAGGGAGACAGCATCTCAGTAGCTCTGGGAAAACTGCTTCAAGGAGGTGGGGAGAAGTCAGGCTATATACAAGTTTGCAACAAAGGGAGCAGGCAGTCTGAACATCAAAGATCAGGTATCAAGTTAAGGAATTTAGTATTCTGTGTATGGGAAGATGCAAGCCTCTGGGCTCACTGAACTCATTTCCCTCATATGCACTTCAGCTATCTGGGGCCAAATCCTGTTTCCTTGTTCACCTTGCTTCTTGCATCCTCCCAGCTCCTCAGCAATCACTGTGGGGGAGGGGGCATCTGCTGGATTGCAGTTTGGGGAGCCCTCATTCACATTTGGAGACCAGAAATAGCTGATGGCTGTGAAATTTCCTGTTAATTAATATGGTAGGAGATATTTTCATTTCACATAACAATGAATAACCAGAAATTGAAATAAAAATACCATTTACATTATGATAAAAATATGTGAAATACCTAGGGAAAAAAACAGACAAAATATGTGCAAAATCTTTTCACTGAGCTACAAAACTTAAAAAGAAATTAAAATGACCTAAATAAATGGAGAGATATTCTATGTTTATGAATAGATTTTGTATTGTTAATATATTCATTCCTCTCTAATTTAATCTATAGATTTAATTCAATCCCAACTCAAAAATCTCAGCAGACTTTCTTTTTTTTGTAGAAATGGACAAGTTTATTGTAAAATTCTTATGGTAATGTAAAGAACCTAGAGTACCTAAAGCAACTTTGAAAAAGGACAAAATTAGAGGATTATTTGATTTCAAGACATTATAAAGCTACAGTAAATAATAAGAAAATGTCAGTCAGTTAGTTCAGTCACTCAGTCGTGTCCTACTTTTTGCATGAATCGCAGCACACCAGGCCTCCCTGTCCATCACCAACACCCAGAGTCCACCCAAACCCATGTCCATCGAGTTGGTGGTGCCATCCAGCCATCTCATCCTCTGTTGTCCCCTTTTCCTCCTGCCCCCAACCCTTCCCAGCATTAGGGTCTTTTCCAATGAGTCAACTCTTTGCATGAGGTGGCCAAAGTATTGGAGCTTCAGCTTCAACATCAGTCCTTCCAATGAACACCCAGGACTGACCTCCTTTAGGATGGACTGGTTGGATCTTCTTGCAGTCCAAGGGACTCTCAAGAGTCTTCTCCAACACCACAGTTCAAAAAGCATCAATTCTTCAGTGCTCAGCTTTCTTCACAGTCCAATTCTCACATCCATACATGACTACTGGAAAAACCATAGCCTCGACTAGGTGGACCTTTGTTGGCAAAGTAATGTCTCTGCTTTTAAATATGCTATCTAAGTTGGTCATAACTTTCCTTCCAAGGAGTAAGCGTCTTTTAATTTCATGGCTGCAATCACCATCTGCAGTGATTTTGGAGCCCAGAAAAATAAAGTCAGCCACTGTTTCCACTGTTTCCCCATCTATTTCCCATGAAGTGATGGAACCAGATGCCATGATCTTTTTTCTGAATGTTGAGCTTTAAGCCAACTTTTTAACTCTCCTCCTTCAGTTTCGTCAAGAGGCTTTTTAGTTCCTCTTCACTTTCTCTCATAAGGGTGGTGTCGTCTGCATATCTGAGGTTATTGATGTTTCTCCCGGCAATACTGATTCCAGCTTGTGCTTCTTCCAGCCCAGCATTTCTCATGATGTACTCTGCATATAAGTTAAATAAGCAGGGTGACAATATACAGCCTTGACATATTCCTTTTCCTATTTGGAACCAGTCTGTTGTTCCATGTCCAGTTCGAACTGTTGCTTCTTGACCTGCATACAGGTTTCTCAAGGGACAGGTCAGATGGTCTGGTATTCCCATCTCTTTAAGAATTTTCCACAGTTTATTGTGAGCCACACAGTCAAAGGCTTTGGCATAGTCAATAAAGCAGAAATAGATGTTTTTTTTGGAACTCTCTTGCTTTTTCGATGATCCAGTGGATGCTGGCAATTTGATCTCTGGTTCCTCTGCCTTTTCTAAAACCAGCTTGAACATCTGGAAGTTCACGGTTCACATACTGCTGAAGCCTGGCGTGGAGAATTCTGAGCATTACTTTATTAGCGTGTGGATGAGTGCAGTTGTGCGGTAGTTCAAGCATTCTTTGGCATTGCCTTTCTTTGGGATTGGAATGAAAACTGACCTTTTCCAGTCCTGTAGCCACTGCTGAGTTTTCCAAACATGCTGGCAGCAGTTTCACAGCATCATCTTTTAGGATTTGAAATAGCTCAACTGGAATTCCATCACCTCCACTTCCAACAAACACCCTCTTCCAACAACACAAGAGAAGACTCTACACATGGACATCACCAGATGGTCAACACCTAAATCAGATTGATTATATTATTTGCAACCAAAGATGGAGAAGCTCGATACAGTTAGCAAAAACAAGAATGGGAACTGACTGTGGCTCAGACCATGAACTTCTTATCGCCAAATTCAGACTTAAATTGAAGAAAGTAGGGAAAACCACTAGATCATTCAGGTATGACCTAAATCAAATCCCTTATGATTATACAGTGGAAATGAGAAATAGATTTAAGGGACTAGATATGATAGACAGAGTGCCTGATGAACTATGGACAGAGGTTCATGATGACATTGTACAGGATACAGGGATTAAGACCATCCCCATGGAAAAGAAATGCAAAAAAGCAAAACGGCTGTCTGAGGAGGCCTTACAAATAGCTGTGAAAAGGAGAGAAGTGAAAAGCAAAGGAGAAAAGGAAAGATATTCCCATTTGAATGCAGAGTTCCAAAGAATAGCCAGGAGAGATAAGAAAGCCTTCCTCAGCAATCAATGCAAAGAAATAGAGGAAAACAACAGCATGGGAAAGACTAGAGATCTCTTCAAGAAAATTAGAGATACCAAGGGAATATTTCATGCAAAGATGGGTTCGATAAAGGACAGAAATGGTATGGACTTAACAGAAGCAGAAGGTATTAAGAGGTGGCAAGAATACACAGAAGAACTGTACAAAAAAAGATCTTCATGACCCAGATAATCATGATGGTGTGATCACTCACCTAGAGCCAGACATCCTGGAATGTGAAGTCAAGTGGGTCTTAGAAAGGATCACTACGAACAAAGCTAGTGGAGGTGATGGAATTCCAGTTGAGCTATTTCAAATCTTGAAAGAAAATGTCAGGAAGGACAAATAGATCAATGTAACAAAGTAAGAATTCAGAGGTAAATAAAAGCAAATATGGTCAGATGATTTTTGACAAAACTGCAAAGGCAATTCAGTAGAGAAAGGATAGTCTAGAGCAATTGAATATCCATAGATTCCCCTCCATACTCCCCAACTCAAAAAAACAAAAAACAAACAAACAAAAAAACCCTTTGTCCAAAGCTTTTACCATGTATTTTAAAAAGTAACTCACAGAAGAACATGTAGGAGAAAATTTTTGTGTTCTAGGATTAGGCAAAGATTTCTTAGATATGACACCAAAAACAAGATCCATAAAAGAAAAAAAAAAAAATTGGATTTTATCAAAATTAAGAACACCTCTTCTTTGAAAGAAATTGTGGAAGAGAATGTAAAGATAATCCACAGACTGGGGGAAATATGTGCAAATAGCTGACCTGATAAAGGACTTATATCTCTATATATATTGTTATTCCACACGGGCTTCCCTGATAACTCAGAAGGTAAAAATCCACCTGCAATGCAGGAGACCCCGGGTTGATTCCTGGGTCAGGACAATCTGCTGGAGAAGGGATAGGCTACCGATCCCAGTGTTCTTGGGCTTCCCTTATGGCTCAGCTGGTAAAGAAACAACAAATATATATATATTTGTTGTTCAGTCGCTCAGTTGTAACCCCATGTGTTGCAGGAAGGGGAGCCTCTTACCGGGATGGAAACTGGGCTTTTGTCTACCACTCAGAAATGATTTGTCCGAGAAGACACATGTGCTGACAAAGCAAGAGATTTTATTGGGAAAGGGCGCCTGGGTGGAGAGCAGTAGGGTCAGGGAACCCAGGAGAACTGCTCTGCCAAGTGGCCATCTCGGGTTTTATGGTGACGGGATTAGTTTCCGGGCTGTCTATAGCCAATCACTCTAACTTAGAGTCCTTCCTGGTGGTGCATGCCTTGTTCAGCCAAGATGGATGCCAGTGAGACGGATTCTGAGAGGTGATTGGACATATGGTGTCTCCTTTTGACCTTTCCTGAACTCTTCCAGTTGGTGGTGGCTTATTAGTTCTGTGTTCTTTACCAGGATCTCCTGTCGTAAAACAACTCATGCAAATGGTTACTATGGTGCCTGGCCAGCGTGGATGGTTTCAGTCAGTGTGCTTCCCCTAACACATGGACTTTGCAACCCCATGGACTGCAGTATGCCAGGGTTCCCTGTCCTCCACTATCTCCTGGAGCTTGCTCAAACTCAAGTCCATTGAATTGATGATGCCATCCAACCATCTCATCCTCTGTCATCCCCTTCTTCTCCTGCCTTCAATCTCTCACAGCATCAGGGTCTTTTCCAATGAGTTGGTTGTTCGCATCAGGTGGCCAAAGTATTGGAGCTTCAGAATGGGTCCTCCCAATGACTATTCAGGGTTTGTTTCCTTTAGGATTGATTGATCTCCTTGCTGTCCAAAGGACCCTCAAGAGTCTTCTCCAGCACTACAGTTAGAAAGCATCAATTCTTTGGCGATCAGCCTTCTTTATGGTCCAACTCGCACATCTCTATGTGACTACTGGAAAAACCATAGCTTGAACTATACGGACTTTTGTCAGCAAAGAGTGGTGTCTCTGCTTTTTAACATGCTATTTAGATTTGTCATAGATTTTCTTCCAAAGAGCAAGCGTCTTTTAATTTCATAGCCTATTTTTTAAAATCTCAGAATTCCGTCATAAGAAACTAAACATCTCAGTAAAGTAATGGAGGAAATATTAGAAAAGATGATTCACCAAAGACGATATATGAAGACAGTGACCATATGGGAAGATGTTCATACCAGTAGCCATAAAGGAAATGCAAATTAAACTCAATGAAATAGCACTGCATATCCGTTAGAATATCCAAAAATAGAAAGATGTGCAGCAACCAGAATTCTCATATATGTCCAATGGGAATGTAAAATGGCCAACCATTTTGGGAAACAGTTGGGCAGTTTCTTAAAAGTAAAACATACACCTACTGTGTAACAGTCATTCTAGCCTTTTAGGCCTTTACTCAAGAGAAATGAAAGCATAGCCCATCCAAAGACTTGTCATGAATATGCAGGGCAGCTTTATTTGTAATAGTCAAAACCTGGAAACAATCCAAGTGTCCATCAATAGATTAATGGGTAAACAAAATGTGGGTATTATCCATACAATGAGGGCATTTACTACCCAGCAATAAAAAGTAATGAACAATTGATACATGCCACAACTTGTTTGAATCTCAAAGTAGTTTTGCTGAGTGAAAGAAGCCAGGCATAAGAGAATACATACTGGATGATTCTCTTGACATAAAATTCTTAAAAGTTCAAACTCATTTATAGGGACCCAAAGTAGATCAGTTGTTTTCTGGGATTGGTGGACAGGGAGGATCATGAGGGAGGAAATACAGAAGGGCATTAGAAAAATGTTGGAAGGAATGGACATAGCAGTTGTATACTAAGAATACAGAAAGAAGTGATGTCCACAATGTAGTGAATGGGGCTGGTTTCCCTATTTCTACCTGTTCACCTAGATGAACTGAACTGTGTTTTGTGGGCAAATTGTTTTATCATGGTAACTCTTCTGGAGGGAAAAAGGGACCTGGTGACCGATAGAGAAGTTTGAGGAGAACCATGCATTGCGTATCCATGATGTGTCAGATCTGATGTTAAACGCTTTAAATGAATGATCCTATTTCATTCTCATAAAAACCCTTTGAAGTACCTTTACTCTCATTTTACAGATGAGGAAATGGAGCCTCAGAGGGTCCAACAACTTGCTCCACCATTGCAGAGCTGGTATTGATACCATAAGACTCTGCTGCCTGGGCCAGTCACAGTGCTGTGCTGAGTCCTGGGAGCTCTGGTTCTAGGAAGATCTTGGGGGTGAGAGAGGGAAGTCACTCCTTGGCATGTGTTTTTGCTGGTTTGACCTCAAATGTGTTGCCCCAGGACCCAGGGACACTGGAATTCCTTCGCTTAGGGTGACTGACCACCTCCACCCCCCTCTTCCTGGGACTGGAGGGATTCCTGAACATGGAACTTTCATTTTAAAACCAGGATGAGTCAGTCACTCTAATTCTGGCTCAGCAGAGGCCTTGTGCTTCCAGACTCTGGTTTTCTGGGTCCTGGGTGCCTTCATGACATGCATAGCACATTTTCCTGGGCTTAGGCCAGACAAGTGAGGTGGTTTCAATGGTTTCACAGGTAAAGGAGGAAAGAGAGGTGATTTTCTTTATTGCTCTTTTATTTTTGTGCTATCTAATATCAGGATCACTAGGCAAGATGGTTCTAGCTTTTTCAACCTCCTATTTCCAGCTGGGGCCTCACAAGGGTGGGGGGTTCTGAAGGGAGGTAGGGGCTTCTGGTTGAAAGTAAATGGTGGTCACTGAGAAACAGCTTTTCTAAAGGTGGGTCTAGCCTGACGCCGCTGGGTGGTGGGCATGGCCTGTCTACTTGTTTGGGACAATCTACTTGTCTGGTTACTTCTGCCCCCGGGGACTTTTGGGCCCCTGCTTTGGGCTTTGGGACTGCTGCTGGGTTTCAGAGTTGTTCTGAGTTTGGGGTGCAGCAGGATCGGGCTCCTTATTAAGGCAAGTACACTCAGGCTTGGGCTCCAAACAGCAGCACGGCTTTGATGGGCAGCATGGGTTGCATTTTGATGGGCAGCATGGGTTGCATTTTGGTGGGCAGCATGGGTTGCATTTTGGCGGGCAGCTTGGACTGCATTTTGGCGGGCAGCTTGGACTGCATTTTGGCGGGCAGCTTGGACTGCATTTTGGCGGGCAGCTTGAGTGGCACTTTGGTTGGTCACACATCTTCTCAAGTTTTGGGGGTCCTAGAACAAAAAGATTTTCAGAGAAAAAGCTGGCTATCTGCATTCCCTCACTCCTTCTTTGACCCCCAGATACACCAGTTTTCTGAGCAATGACACAGACAAGGGCTGGGAAATCAGGCCAAGATGTTCAGAGGGAACCCAGTCCCACAGTGCTGGGCTTTCATTCGGGTCAGTGAGCTGCTTCCTCACTGTGCTGTGCTCAATTGCTCAGTGATATCTGACTCTTGCAACCCCGTGGACTGTAGCTCACCAGGCTCCTCTGTCCATGGGATTCTCCAGGCCAGAATACTGGAGTGGGTTGCCATTCCCTTCTCCAAGGGATCTGCCCAACCCAGGGATCCAACCTGCATCTCTTAAGTCTCCTGCATTTGCAGGTGGGTTCTTTACCACTAGCGCCACCTGGGAAGCCCCAAAGGGAGTCAATTTCCCAATGGAAAAGGAAAGACCAGAATATGTGATAATTTTGCCTGGGGTCTCTTGGCTAATGAGGAAGAGTATGACCCTTGACAATTGAGTCTGAGTCGAGTGGTGAGCACTTCACAAACATCATATCATAAATGATTGCAGCCAACCTGAGAGGTCAGTGTTTTCACCCCCTTTTACCTATGAGTAAGACAGAGGTTTAGTGATCTACCTCAGTTGCTGTTAGGTAGATTCAAAGCAGTTTCCATCCCCACTCAGAGCATATGCTTGGTCTTATGTCCTTGGTCTGGTGCTACCCAGGAGCGCAGGTGCAATGAGAGTCTTGCTAGATGACTCGTTGACCGGTCCTGAAAGCACCACCTCCTCCCGTTCTCCCCAGTAAGAAGTCACTGCCTTGGGGGCCCTTCCAGCAAGAGGAAATGGAGAGGCCACTGTTTTTGGCACGGAGGGCCGAGATCCAGGCTGGCTCTATGACTCCCAAGTCAAAGAGAAAAGCAGTTCTCTGACCTTTATCTCTTCCTCTATGCTGGTACAGTGTTGGCAATGCAGAGAGGGTAACTGGACCCTGCATGCGTCCGCAGACTCAACCATTCAGGACTTTTGTAATCTTCCAATTCTTTTAGGAGTAGGAAACACCCAAACAACTCTTTTCTTTGCATCTTATCAACCCACCTTTCTTCTACCCAGGAAATCCAGGAATGTTCTCCTTAGATCCACAGGCCTAGGACCCAATATATGGCCCCTGGGGCAGCCCCTCTGGTTTCTGCCCAGTACCTCTTTACGAACATGGATGAAAGCCACTGGGAGGCCCCAGAGCAGGACAAATGGTCTAGAAGTGGACAGGAGTCCGTAGACAGAGAGTCCTCTAGCCTTAGAGGAGATGTGGAGGAGGGGAAATGAGCCTGTACCCCAATTGGGGGCTCACCCCACAAGGCCACAGACCCCTGTAGGCAGATGCTGGGTCTGTCAGAGGTGGGTCTATGAGAGCTGGTCACCAGGGTGGAGACGGTTAGGTATGGGAGTTCATCTGACACCTGCTGAGATCAACTGCTTCTACCCTCCAGCCTCCAGCGTCCAAGGATAAGCCTCTTTTTTTTTTTTTTAACTTTTAAAATTTTCTTGTTTGCGGCCTGTGGGATCTGAGGTCCCCAACCAGGGATCAAACCAGGCCCCATGCAGTGAAAGTGCAGAGTCCTAACCACTGGACCACCAGGGAGTTCCCTCCATACTGTTTTTTTAAACTGAACCAGTTATCGCTGTTGGCTTTCCACGAGACACACACACTCATATGCCCTTGTGTGTGTGTGTATGAGTGTGTGTTTATGCAGAAGCGCAAGCACAGGAAGGAAGAACATGAGTCTTCTGGCCATGGCTGTGTGGCTGCATCGAATTGAGATTTTGTTATATCTGTTCATCAGGCTTTAAAACTGGAGCCTGTGTGAACAGCTCCTAATGGAACTTGCTTCTATTCTGGCCTCAGCCCCTCCTTTTAGTGGATTCTTCCCTGTTCTCCATCCCACCCTTGTTCTGCCATCTGCCACCCTCTCCCCTAGTGGCTCAGATGGTAAAGAATCTGCCTGCAATGCCGGAGACCCAGGTTCAATCCCTGGGTCGGCAAGATCCCCTGGAGAAAGAAATGGTAACCACTCCAGTTTTCTTGCCTGGAAAATCCCATGGACAGAGGAGGCTGATGGGCTATAGTACAGACCCACAGGGGTCACAAAGAATCAGACACAACTGAGTGACTAACACACCATCTCCCGGCCCTGCTCCAAACACTCCATATGCTGAGAAAGCCATGGTTCTCATCTGTTTGCTCTTCTCTGTGTCCTGGGATAGGGGACTTCCTGGGTATAGGAGGTATGAATCCCCTTGCAACGAAGACTTCCTGAGGGTTCCCTGAGTAGAGATGGAAAGGCTTATCAACCCCTTCTTGCCAATGAAGGCAGCTCTAGTTCACAGAATCTGTGCAGGATTTTCATGTTAGGTGGTTCCTGAGGCAGACCTGTCCGGTGACCCACTTTGCTGTAGACCCAGGGCCTCAGCTGTCTCAGATGATGGGTGTCAGGCTCTTAGCTCAGCCCTTTCATCTGGGGCTCCACCTCGCTCAGCTCAGGTGTGCAAGCCAGGCCCCAGTGAGCCAGGTGTGGCTGACACCTCCGCCCAGCTCAGCCTCTCTCCCTCCACTTTCAGAACCGCCAGAGCCTCATCCTGGGGTTCTGTGGGAGGGAGTCCCCAGCATGTGCCTGAAGAGGGGCTGTCACTGTGCGGCTTGTGTGTCTTGAGGACAGACTGAAGTGACTCCCATTTGGGGTCCACTATGCTGTGCACCTCCCGAGCTGGAGCACCAGAGTGAAAGATACATGAGAAGGAAGCATCACCTCATAGGGCCCCCAACACTGCCTCTGCACCCTCCACCGTCTCCCAAGTCCCTGGCCGTCCAGCTGCAGCCTCAACTGTGTCAGCGGCAGGTTCCCACCTGAGAGGCAAAACTGACTCCTGGAGTAGGGTGTCGGCCTTAATTCCCTTGTGACTCTATGCCTGCCAGTTATTCGGGAATTAATTCTGTCATCCGGGGAGAGGTTTCTGCTTAGTTTTAAGCACACGACGCAGGACCAGAGTTCCTAAGGGGTGGGAGTAGGAGACAAGTCACACAGTCCCTCCCTTCAGGTCAGGAGACGCTGCAGAGAGGCTGAGGTGACAGAGACCTGCCCTGTCCATGCCCTGACTTGCCTGGGAGGAAGAGGAGGGAGAGGCAAGGCAAAAGGAGACACAGAGAGAGGAAAACAGAAGGCAGACATCAGCAGGAAAATGGGGGAAAAGAGAGAGGAAGGTTAAGGTCCATGGAGCCTTGCTCTCTGCCTCCTTTATGGTCTTTGAAGCTGTTTGACAGAAAGTCTGTGTGTACTTGGGTGTCCTGCAGCCCTGGAGGGTGTTTGTGCATGTGTGTGTGTGCACTGGGAGCCTGGTATATGACTCAGGCTCCTTGTTGTCTGAACCTGTCCCCTCTGTCCCCTGAGGGGCCAGACCTGAGATCAGGGAAAAGGAGGTGGAGTTGGAAGAGGGTGAGGAGCGGGTGGTGGGGTAGACGGTAAGCCCTTTAAAACCTTTTCCATTGCTTTTCTCTGAGCATGTTTTGCTTTCTTCACAATTTCTTCCCCCTGCCTCTCTGTCTGTCACTGTTTTCCATTCTCTCTTTGCTCCTCTGGATCTGTGGTTCACCTTTCTCCCTCTGCAGCCAGGGCCCCTGGACTGACAGCTGAGGGCCTCCTGCCCACTAGGAAATCCAGTATGTCAGGCTCCACCCTTCCAAGTCCAGGCTGGGCTGTTTCTAGAGGAGCAGTTCTCATCCTAGTGACCAGAGGGTTCACCTGGCTGCTCCCAGTCAACCCCTCCCAGCACTTCCTCTTTGGGCGGGTCCTGAGAACAAGTCCCCGCTGGAGACAGAGACGTCAAAGATGGAGAGCAGCTTGGGAATGAGTCCCGTGCACTAAAGGGGAGGGAAAGGGCAGGGCCGTCAGGCCCCACGCCTTCCAGTGTTCTCCTTGTTTCTCTGCCTGGAGGATGCGAGGCTGCCCTCTGTGGGTCCTCTGCCCACCAGCCCACCTCATCTCCAGCCACTGTTCCTCTGTGTTGTCAGACTGGCCCCGAGCAGATCCTTGCTAAATTCTGCTGGCCTCTGTCTGGACGTTTGTACTGCTCTTTCCATGGCCTAGAACACCCCATCCTTACACTCACAAAATTATACTCAAATCTGAAGTCTCAGCTTCCACATCACTTGAGGAAGACGTCCCTAACTCACAGGGTCTGTGGCTCCGATATAAGTTCTTGGCGTTCCCTGAACTTCTCGCTACCTTTTTACCATGATTTCCCTAATCGTCTGTCTTCTCTGATGTGTTGCTTGATGAACACGGGCATCCTCACTGTCCTGCTTGACACTGTTCTCGCCATCTAACACTGTATGACACTATGTAGCCTTCAATACCAAGGAATGAATGAATGGACGAACGGAAAGTCAGGAAGACAGGCAGGGTTACCTGCTCTGGTCACTTCTTTTTTGTTCCTTTTCAATTCGTGCTTCTCAAGCTTGGCTTCCGGAAACTGTCTTCCCTGGACTGGCAGGAGATATGCCCCTTGCTCAGCAGCCTAGTGAGTCCATGATTATCAGAAGCCAAATGGTTTCTGTTCCCTGCTTGTGTCAAGATCCTGAGATTCTTAGCCTCTATGACCCGCCATGTGTGCGTGTCATAGTCACGCCCTGAGATTCTGCGATTGTGACCCACCAGCGCCCCCTGCTGACTGGATCGCAGGGCTCCTCTTGATTTCTTCTTCCCTGAAGGGCACAGGGAGCTCTCGCGAGAACCCGTAATTGTTCAATCACCAAAGCTTAACGCACACATATGTATTGTGTCCACTGTCTACCAGGCTGTGTCCTGAATGTGAGGTGCACAAGCCAATCGTTCACGTTCTCAAAACTCCTCTAATTCGGTGTAGAGACGGGAGAGGGGTCAATACCATGTGATGAGAACGATGGCAGGGGGGCACGGGGGGCCGTGGGACCACACGGGCTCAGGGTTGGGGTCTAGGAGGCTTTCAGGAAGGAGTGACGTTTAAGCAGGGATTGGATGGCAGCCGAAGATAAGGAGTGGGACCTGGAGATGTGTGAAGGCATTCAGACTCATACATGGATAAGATAAACGTGGCCTGGGTAGGGGAGAAGCTGGGTGTGACTGGGGCATGGAGGAGAAAGCAGACGTAAGCCAGGAAAGCGGGTGGATGCTGTTCTGATGAGAGCATCGTACACTGTGGGGAAGGGCTTGGATTTAACCTGAGGATAAGGAGAGTCACTGAGGGGTTTCAAACGGAGAGAAACAGGGATCCCTTGCGGGGCAAGGGCTCTATTTTAATCATTTTCCTATGTTTCCAGTACATTCCCAGCACAAACACCACCCACCTCCACCTAGGGCCCTTCGCTTGTACTGGCTGGAACAGTCTTCATGACTGACTCCCTCACCTCCTTCAAGTCTTTGTTTATAAGTGGCTTTCTAGTTGAAATATGACCACACTCCTCCTCCTATTTAAAACTACAATCTGCCACTCTTTCCCTCATTTCAATCACCTTAGACAGTTTTGTCTTCTTTTCCTTGGTAACACTTTACATACATACAATATATTTTACATATAATTTCTTTGCTGTATTTTTGGCTATTGTCTTTTTTCTCTCACCTAAATGTCATCTCCAAATGGGCAAAGTATTTTTTTTTTTTCTCCACAGACTCAAGCTTCTAGAATAGTGCCTGACACATAGGAAATAAACAGTATTGGTTGAATGTATGAAAGCTGATTGTCAGTTACTCATTTTTGTGGGCCATGGTCTCGGCTGTAACTCCCAGCTTCACTTGCCCAAGGTGAGAAACCCATTTTTTAAAAGTTGGTTCTCAAAACATCACCCAAACTAACAGAATGTGTGCCTTCACAGTCCCATTCCTACCTTCTATGTTTTTCTTTTTGCCTCCGTTATCAAATTTAGGGATGGTTATGATCATCTTCCTTACCCAGAGAAGCTTAATATATTGGTGGTGAGAAAGACTGAGGCCACCTTGTAGGAACTAGTGATTAATGTAATTAATAGTAATTTATTAACTAAACATTAATGGAACAAATCCTTGTGGTCCCTCACATCTGTGTTCTGGTCCCTGAGGCCTAGCTTCCAGCAAGTCTCCTTTGATATTATCCACTATTATAATATATTCATTTGGTTCCAAACCCAAAAGGTAGAAGGGATACAATGTGCAATTCCTCCTTGCTACTACAATTCCTTTAGCCAATAGTGATCTGTTTCTCAGATATCCTTTCAGGATATTTTATGTGCCAAAAGCATACAAAAACATGTATATTTTCCCTTCTTTTAACAAAATAAGAAAGGAAGCTCCACATTGTCCTGCTCACTGATTTTTCTCACAATGTATTCAATAAGTTGGGGGTTTCAGTACATAAAAAGGGCCTTCATTCAGTTTGCAGCCTGAATAATAATATAGAGACACATGCACGCAAAATCATTTAGTCTTGTTCGACTCTGTGCAACCCTATGGACTGTAGCCTGCCAGGCTCCTCTGTCCATGGGATTCTCCAGGCAAGAGTACTGGAGGCAAAATACATGCCCTCCTCCAGGGGATCTTCCCCACCCAGAGCTTGAAATCTTGTCTCTTACATCTCCTGCATTGGCAGGCAGGTTCTTCATCACTAGTGCCACCTAGGAAGGCAGAGACACATGGGAATCCCCAATTTGGGCTCTTGTGAATGACACTACAATAACACACCACACACTCTTCATGCCTCAGGGAATATGGACATAGAATTCATTGCCCTAAGTATAGTTGCTTCCTCAGAGGATAAAATTGACAGACATTGTCAATTTTTCTTCTATAAATGTTTCACGACTTTATATCACTCCTTACAATGTCTAAAACTTCATGTTTCCCCACAAACTCACACAATGAATTCATGATTGAACTCATTCACTCTATCAATCCAATAAGTAAAACTGATAATTCAGAGTAGGTTTGAGGTTTTTCTTAGTAAGTCAGCTCAATTCTTTTGTCTAGGAGTCATAATATTTCTTTAGTTGGAAACTGTCCAGTTATGCAGTTTGTCTAATATTTAATTAGATTGTTGATAATTTTATTATTGATTTGTGGTGTGCATACTATATGGGGGAAATTAGCCCATTTTTGTGCAATGATATGTACAATATCTTTTGGTGTGCTTTTGACCTTGTTAGATTTCAGCCACAAATAATTTTTATGTAAATGGTTTTTTATTTTATTTTATTTTTGTAAATGTTTTTTTAAAAAAGCCTTTGTGTTTGCTATGGTGAACTGTCACATTCTAAGTAGTGTATAAGCCCTGAGTTGAAACATAATTAGCACATTTTAGAGCTACAAGCAAAAATGAAAGTGCTCGCTATGCAAATAGGCTTTTAGGCAAGTCCCCTGTCCATCCTTCCACCTATCCTGAGTGCTGTCCTTAAACCAGGCATATATTCTGGAACCACCCTCAGTTCATTTAGCAAGTTCTTTATCTCTGGGGTCAGTTGCCACCAGCAGCAGAACAAGTACAGGAATCTCTATTCTTCATTATTCTAAACAATCTGTGAATAACCTCTGAATTTGCATCAGCTTACTGGGATCTGTAAAAGGCCTGAATGGTGTGGTCAAGGATCCTGAGTCCCTCCATGTGAATGGGAAGCAATATTAAAGCTGCAGCCTTTACCTCAAGCCTGTATCTGTCCTCCATTGCACTTTGGAAGAATTGGGTTGGCCAACAAGTTCGTTCATGTTATGGAAAAACCAGAACGAACATTTTTGGTGAACCCAATACCTCCTCTCAGTCATGATTCACTTTTAAGAGGTAGAAGTATCACATTCTTTTCCCAAGTCCACCTGACAAACTCCAATCAGGAAGAACTACTCCCAGAGATGACTGTGGTTGTCCCTTTTTCTCTTCATCTCCAATTCACCTCATCAATAACCAGAATTCAGAAGGCCCTTCAAGATTATGATGTAGCATAAGAATTTCCAGGTAATTCACAACCAAGCATTGCTGCTGCAATTTAGTTTAAGGCATAGCTTTACTGTGTGGATTACAATAAACTGTGGAAGAGATAGGAATACCAGACCACCTGACCTGCCTCTTGAGAAACCTGTATGCAGGTCAGGAAGCAACAGTTCGAACCGGACATGGAACAACAGACTGGTTCCAAATAGGAAAAGGAGTATGTCAAGGCTGTATATTGTCACCCTGCTTATTTAACTTAATATGCAGAGTATATCATGAGAAACACTGGAGGACGCACAGGCTGGAAACAAGATTGCCGGGAGAAATATCAATCACCTCAGATACATAGATGACATCACCCTTATGGCAGAAAGTGAAGATGAACTAAAGAGCCTCTTGATGAAAGTGAAAGAGGAGAGTGAAAAAGTTGGCTTAAAGCTCAACATTCAGAAAACGAAGATCAAGGCATCTGGTCCCATCACTTCATGGCAAATAGATGGCGAAAAAGTGGAAACAGTGGCTGACTTTATTTTTCTGGGCTCCAAAATCACTGCAGATGGTGATTGCAGCCATGAAATTAAAAGACGCTTATTCCTTGGAAGGAAAGTTATGACCAGCCTAGACATCATATTGAAAAGCAGAGACACTACTTTGTCAACAAAGGTCCATCTAGTCAAAGCTATGGTTTTTCCAGGAGTCATGTATGAATGTGAGAGTTCGACTATAAAGAAAGCTGAGCACTGAAGAATTGATGCTTTTGAACTGTGGTGTTGGAGAAGACTCTTGAGAGTCCCTTGGACTGCAAGGAGATCCAGCCAGTCCATCATAAAGGAAATCAGTCCTGAATATTTGTTGGAAGGACTGATGCTGAAGCTGACACTCCAATACTTGGGCCACCTGATGTGAAGAGCTGAGTCATTTGAAAAGACCCTTATGCTGGGAAAGATTGAGGGCAGGAGGAGAAGGGGATGACAGAGGATAAGATGGTTGGATGGCATCACCAACTCAATGAACATGGGTTTGGGTGAACTCCGGGAGTTGGTGATGGACAGAGAGGCCTGGTGTGCTGCGTTTCATGGTGTCGCAAAGGGTAGGACACGACTGAGCGACTGAACTGAACTGATAACTTTACTGCCCCCTGGTGGATGTAAATATCCTTACAGTACTGAAATAAGATTGCCTCTTCAGTTGCTTTACTGAGGTGTGAATCCAATCACTGTCTCCAGTGTAAGTCCTTCCAGGACAGTGATGTGGTCTATTTGTCTAAGAAACAAAGGTGTGTGTGAATGTGTGTTTGTCTCTGTGTGTGTGTGTGAGAGCGAGCGAGAACACACACACCACTATGTCAGTTATTAATTTATTGCTTCTTGGCTTCAAATGCACGCTTTAATATATGCTTTATGATGAACGATGGACATCGTGCTCATTTCTCCATAAAAGTGAGCACAATGTTAAACTTTCTCCATAGAGGGTGCTGTAGAGACGTTACAGGAGGAAGGGGCTTCCTGTGGTTTCCACGAAGGTGGGACCAGGGCAGGTACAGGTGAGTGTGGGGACATCTGAAGGTGCTTGCCCCAGTCATGGGCCACTTTACTGTCTCCACATGAAGATGACCTTTTTTCTCAGCCCTCTCACCCTGAAACCAAAGTCCCCTCTGACCCAAGTGCACACAGCCTTGTTTGATGAAAGGGGGTGGTGGACTTCCACACAGAGCTTCAGCTCCCTCTCAAGTCTCCTAGCTGCTGGCATGTGCTGAAGACCCCTGCCCCTACTGTGGCCTGGACGCCCATGGCAGACCCAAGCCACACAGGTTCTTAAGCCCCCCTTGCCCTGCACTGGGAAGGTGGTCTGTTTGCCTGGCAACTCCAGATCAGCTTTGGTCTGGCTAAACCAGAGAGCTCCTCTGCTACCTGCTGGCTGAAACAAATTTTCCAATCACGTGGATCCCTTCCAAGCTTGTCCTTCTTTGAGTACTTTTCCTTAGCCTCTGTCATATCTTGTATCTACATTGGAAGGATTGATGTTGAAGCTGAAACTCCAATACTTTGGCCACCTGATGCGAAGAGCTGATTCATTTGAAAAGACCCTGATGCTGGGAAAGATTGAAGGCAGGAGGAGAAGGGGACAACAGAGGATGAGATGGTTGGATGGCATCACTGACTCAAAGGACATGAGTTTGGGTAAACTCTGGGAGTTGGGGATGGACAGGGAGGCCTGGCATGCTGCAGTCCATGGGGTCGCAAAGAGTTGGACATGACTGAGCGACTGAACTGAACTGAACTCTTTCTTTTACTATTGTTAATGATTCTTATATTGAACTTCCCTTTTCTAACTTACTGGTTGGTTCCTATAACCTGGTTGAACCCATTGCTACAGTCAGCCCAGGATCAAAGCTTGCTTCTAAAATTTGTTCAGCTCTGTGACCATGAACAAATTACTGAAACTCTGATTCCTAGTCTATAAAAAGAAGGCAGATTACGTGCCCTTTACAATTGTCATGAGAATTACACAGAGCCCATTAAGTGCCTAGAAGTCAGCAAGCTTTGTTAGATGTGGCCAGTTAAGGAGATAGAAACACAGAAGAAAAAAAAGTCAGAAAAGGAAAATATAAGCCAGAAAAACACCTGATAGAACAAAAGGCAGAGAGAAATGTTAACATAAAGTCAAACAAAAAGCAAATGAGATGAATAGCCAATGGTCCTTGAATTTACTTCAAATGGCAAACATTTTATTCAATATTTATAATTTAGAAACCATTTCAAAATAGATTATTTCATCTAACCTTCCCAATAAACCATCTTAGTGTGGATTGTCATAAATGATGCTGTCATTTTCAAAGGTCCCAGATGAGACTCAGAAGCACGTTGGAAGCCACCTGCTAGCTTGTAAAAAGAGGGTCTTATCTCCCTGCATAGCCCATTGTCTTCCTACCACTGCCCTCTTGTGGTCAAGTAGATATCAACGCCTGAAACGTATCTGTCAGCTCACAGGGCTGAAAGTCTCCAACTCTAGTCCCCAAAGAAGACTCTGCACAACATTGAAGGGTGTCCAGCCTGACTCAAAGAGGAAGTGTTTCTTATAATAATCTAATCTTGTAAGTTTAAATTTTTTGCTTTGCCTTAGGTCGTACTTAAAATTAGCCCAGTAATATAGGTACTAATTGATTAGTGAAGTGCACATGTTATTTTGTAATAGAAATTTGATGAACATTGCTCCAGAGCTACATTTCCCAAAATTATTTGAATAGGGCACAGGTGATATTTTTAAATTTAATAATGGAAGAACGCATTTAATTTTATTTAAGAAATACACATAATGCCTTCTGTTAAACAAACAAAAAAACCTTATGTTAAAGAAGAAAAAAAGAAGATTCCACAAATTGGTTTTCTCAGTAATACATCAAAGAGGAATAAATTTGTGTAGTAAAATGCCTAATGTTTAATAACACTGAATAGTATTTCAAGTATATTCTGATATTGAAAAATAAGAGAAATATTATTGCATTTTCCCATCCTTTAGACAACATATATCAAGATAGAGATTAGCCAGAAATTCTACACATGAATTAATGCCCAAGTTAAAGGTCATGCGCTCCCAAGTCAGACAATCTATGAGTGACTTTATGGTTTTCACTGGTTAGTTATGTTATTTTCTTAAACTTAGTTTGTATGCTAATAAGAAAAATAGTAAAAAATATCATTTATATCACAATGACATTTATATTTTATAAAGAACAATATAACTTGCAATTATTTTTAATAGACTACCCAGTTATATAGCGTGGAATCTTTAATGTTCTGTGGAAACTTTAAAATATTTTAACAACTACAACCATTTCTCAGATAAAATCTTATGTTGGGACTACTATGTGTAAAACATACAGGAGTTTATTCACTGAAGTTTACTTTTGCATTCAAATTTATATCAATTAATTAAGAGAAAGTAGACTATTTTGATGAACACAAAATAATCCGTGGATAGCAGATGGCAGTTGCAGTTTTATTATCAATTTACCATCTACCCTTTTCTCTGGATTTTTTTTCTGGTTGGACAGTATTGGTAAAATCATAATTACTGTTTTGCAAATGGCAATCAGGGCCTCTACTCAGATTGCACAGGCTGTGTACTGCAGAACCCCAGGGGGCACCAGGAAACCCCCACCTACAGGCCAGGACTAACAGTTGTTGGAATGTGTCTGTTTCTCTGATTTGGTTTCAAATCCCATGGACAGAGGAGCCTGGTGGGCTGCAGTCCATGGGGTCGCAAAGAGCTGGGCACCACTGAGCAGCTAACACTTTGCTTTGGTTTCAACAGCTCAGTTTTCATTGTCAGTATCCTTTTCTATTAGGCTAATCTCAACATTCGAAAAAGGAGTCACAGTATCTGGCAACCAGAAAGTCAACAGGGACCTTGAAGATTTGGGTAAAAAGGTGGAGGTAAAAGCTTGACTGACTAGGTTAAAAGGAGAATTAGAGACAAAGTGTACAAAGAACACTTTTGAGGAGTTTTATGGGGGAAGAAAACAGATCAGATGAAAACTATCTCTGAATCCTGTTTTCCTTATATACACATATCTGTTTACCAGTGAATCCTGTTGGTCCAAGCCAGCATTAACACCTGCCTTAATTAGTGTGGTGACCTCCAACTTGGCCACTCGGTGTGTGTGTGTGTGTGTGTGTGTGTGTGTGCGCATGTGTGCTTAGTCACTCAGTTGTGTCTGACTCTTTGCAACCCCATAACTGTAGCCCACCAGGCTCCTCTGTCCAGGCAAGAATACTGCAGTGGGTTGCCATGCTCTCCTCCAGGGGATCTTCCCAACCCAGGGATCGAACCCAGGTCTCCCAAACTGCAGGCTTTACTATCTGAGCCGCCAGGGAAGCCCACTTGGCCACTCTGATCTGCCCTTAACCCCACAATCTATTCTCAAAAAAAAAAAAAGCCAAAATTATGAATTATGCTTTTAAAACATGGGTTAGCAGATCTGAAAGAGACACTTGCACCCCAATGTTCATCGCAGCACTGTTTATAATAGCCAGGACATGGAAGCAACCTAGATGCCCATCAGCAGATGAATGGATAAGGAAGCTGTGGTACATATACACCATGAATATTACTCAGCCATTAAAAAGAATTCATTTGAACCAGTCCTAATGAGATGGATGAAGCTGGAGCCCATTATACAGAGTGAAGTAAGCCAGAAAGATAAAGAACATTATAGCATACTAACATATATATATGGAATTAGAAAGATGGTAATGATAACCCTATATGCAAACAGAAAAAGAGACCACAGATGTAAAGAACAGACTTTTGGCTCTGTGAGAGAAGCGAGGGTGGATGTTTCAAGAGAACAGCATGTATATTATCTATGGTGAAACAGGTCACCAGCCCAGGTGGGATGCATGAGACAAGTGCTCGGGCCTGGTGCACTGGGAAGACCCAGAGGAATCGGGTGGAGAGGGAGGTGGGAGGGGGGATCGGGATGGGGAATACAAGTAACTCCATGGCTGATTCATGTCAATGTATGACAAAACTCACTACAATATTGTAAAATAATTAGCCTCCAACTAATAAATAAATAAATAAAACATGGGTTGGTAATGGCACACCTCTGCCCCAAATCTTCTAATACATACTCATTTCACTCATTATAAAAGCCAAAATTCAGTAAGATCTTCATAAACTGGATCCAAGTCATCTCTGTGCTCCTACAACTACCCGGACATCCCACTCACCCCATCCAGGCACGCTGGCCCCTTTGCTGTGCCCGAAGGGCATGCATGCTTCTGCCTGAGTTGTACTCATGGTTCCCTCTGCCTAAAATATTGCTCCAGATATTCATGAGGTTCATGTCTTCATTTCCTGTAAAGAAAATTTTATCACACAGGCCTTCCCTCACCCCTGTATAATCTAGCAGCCCTCTTGCCCCAGCAGTCTCAGTTCCCCAACCTTCCTTCACTTCTTCTCTATACAAATTAGTAATGTTTAAAATATATTAAACATTTAGTTATTGTGTAGTTATTGTCTGCTTTTCTCACTAGATTCTAAGCTCCACAAGAGTAGGACTATTTTATTTTTGCTTCAGGCTCATCTCTGAGCCTGATGCCTAGCACATAGTAGGTGCTTAATAAATATCCATTTAATAATGTAATAGTGATTAGATGTTTCATTTTTTTTTTTTCACCATGCCTCCTGTCTTGTGGGATCTTAGCTCCCCTACCAGGGATTGAACCTGTGCCCCATGTGGTGGAAGCACAGAATCCTAACCACTTGACTGCCAGGGAATTCCCACAAAAAACTGAATTTATTCTTATTCTATCTTGAGTCAAAAGTTTTAGTTTCATTGTTTATACTTATCTGCTGATTTAAACAGTGGCATTGCAATACTACATACATATGCTGAGCTTTTTGAGTTTATTAAAAGATCAGTAAAATTTGGCAACTAATTTATTAGTTTAACTTATGCAACTATGATATATTTATCAACCATAATTATGTTTATAAACAAAGTGATCATTCTTATCATATTCAAAATATCTGTGCTAGGACATTGCCTCTATATGGGCAATGATCTGTGGTATAAAAAAGTAAATACCATTTCTTCTTATTTCACACAAATGACACTGGAAATCTGGCAAGTTAAAGTCAATTTTTACGAGTGGTTTTGTCAGGTCTTGTTTTGTGATGTGTCAGCTTCCTGTAAAATCCATTTGTCTTCTGATGCAACACACAACAATTTCTTTAACACACATTGACAGTAGTGTCTATATAAAGCACAACTTCCATCCAGAGTTTTTCTTGCCATTGCTTTTGTACTCTCAATAAAACACCACTTTTACCTATTTATTTAATAGTATATAAAAATCTTATCTCAATATATAAAGTTACTTTCTTCTGTTGAGTACCTATCAAGCACCTTTGTATTTACTCATCTGAACATATTGTAGCAAAATGGAAAGATTTTCACCAGCCATCTTCCTGTTGAGTTTGAGATGGAAGATACTTTAAAGAATGAAGCTAGTGACCAAGAAGGATCTACTTTAATAAGTAAATTTTTAAAAGGAATAAACCTAGAATGTGACAAAAAGAATATTACTCTGTAAGTCAACTGATATAAGTAAGACCTTAAAAATGCACACTGAGGTGTTACCCAATTTCTAATCTGACGTCTACCAGTGAGGTTAGCAGTCCTGATGATCGCCAAAGCATTGTCATTTGTCACCTCTTATTTAACACTTTTGGTGAGCATGCTGAATATTATCACAGCATTTTAAACATACACAAACACAGTCTTTCTCTCGCAGACATCCCAAAAATCTCTGAAATACCTCTCTGGACTCCTACTGTTCTTTCTGTTGGAGGTTGAAGACTCACTGAACTAGAAGTCCTTTTCCTTGGACAGAGTATTGGGAAGTAACAAAAGGTGGTCAGGTCTATCTTTATTCTAACCCCTAGAGCTCTCAGTGCCCTGGATGCCCCTGGTCAACCATGAGTTTCAACAATGTATTGTGATCCAAGAGGATGGCCTGGCCCAGCAGCCTGCAAAGGTCTCTTCTGCAATAACACCTAATGAAGAGCATTCATGTGTGAGACTCACTCCACTGCATGAACCCAGATGTTCTAGTAGCTGTGTGGCTTGCTTCAACTAAGCTGGGACTATGTACAGTTTCTAGAGGACTGACCATAACTCCCTCTTTTGTCTCTCACCAGCCCAACAGGTAACCATGGGTCATGAAACTGTGGTTAAGATCCAGAGTACTGGAATAGATTGGGAGTTTGGGACTGACATGTATGTACTACAATATTTAAGACACTTAAAATAGATATGCTAGGGACTTCCTTGGTGGTCCAGTGGTTGAGAGTCCACCTGATGATGCAGGGGACATGGGTTCAATCCCTGGTCCAGGAAGACTCCACATGCCACAGGGCAAATAAGCCCATGAGCCACAACTACTAAGCTGGTGCTCTGGAGCCTGTGAGTTGCATCTACTGAGCCCACACATCTAGAGGCTCTGCTCCACAACAAGAGGAGCGACTGCAGTCACTAGAGAGTAACCACCACTTGCTGCAACTAGAGAAAGCCTACGTGCTGCAACGAAGAGCCAGCACAGCCAAAAATAAATAAATGAATTTAAAAACAAAAATACTTAAAAAAAAGATAACCAGCAAGGACCCACTGTATAGCACAGTGAACTCTGCTTAATATTCTGTAATAACCTAAATGGGAAAAGAATTTGAAAAAGAATAAATACATATATAAGTGAATCACTTTGCTGCACGCTTGAAACTAATAACACAACATTGTTGATCAACTCTGCTCTGTTATAAAATAAAAATTTAAGAACAGAGAACCACAGTGCTGGAGGAAGGGCAGAAGCGTTACTGTTGCCTACGGCCCACTGTTAGTCTGGAAAAAGTACTTGGAGAATTCGCTCCCGAACCCATGCCACTTGTCCCATTAAATAAAAGAGGGAAAGAAATGACCTGGGATGAAGAGCAACAGCAAGACCTGAATGTCTCTCAAGGGTATTGTGCTCCCTGGACCTCGGCATATATTCCCACCAGACTCTGGCACTTGAGTGAAGAGAAGGCATGAGGGGCTAGGTCAGGCAGATTTGCTCAAAGAGAGTCATTATCATGGCTTTCTGAACTGAGATCTGGAAACTACAAGTACCTTGGTGACATTTCTTTCTTAAGCACATGACTACCCAAGATAAGAAGGATCTGGAGGCTAAATTCTGGGGCTGGGAAGTAGTGTGTCCTTTATGAGTAGGAAGAAGCTTCAGTGATGGTGGCAAATGGGGCCACAGAAGTGGAACTGGGTCATGATACTTTGGGGACACCCCGCTCCTATTCCTCTCTGGATCTTTTTTTCACAGCCTCCCAAACCATTCAGACCCAGAGTCTACTCAAGAGGGAATGTCCCACCTGGTGTCTCTATGAGGAAGTCTGCTTAAGGAATCCAGATTCCTGGGAACTTCTCAGAGCCAAGGCTGGGGAGCATCAACAAACACCAAGAAGTTCTGAGTGCCAAGACAGATAAGCTTTATTTTTGCACACTGATAAGGCTTTGAGAAGCAGACTTTATTCCAGTATCTGGATCTTCTTGACCTAAGACCAGAGCTAAGGCCAGGAGGTACGAGATTTTTGGGAAAAAGGAATCCATCTCTGCAGCTTAATTCAGGAGAGGGAAGAAAAAGACCAAGAAGTGACATTGGCTCCAGACTGGCCCTTGGCTGTGGCTCTTTGGATCCTCAACAGGTGCAGGTCAGCTGTAGTCCCCAAAACCATGGCAGCAACTGGAACATCCAGCAAGCTCCACGTCTAAGCAGCTGGAAGGCTGGGGCTGGCGTCGGTAGTTGCTTGGGAACCGATGGGATACCAGAGAGCTGCAGCCTCCAAAGCCAGAGATAGAACAGCTGGAGACATAGTGGGTGCGGGCGGGAGACAGGCAGGGAGCCGGGGCCTGAGGGGCCTGAGGGGCCTGAGGGGCCTGAGGAACCTGAGGAACCTGAGGGAAGCGCTTAGGTGGATATTTGGGGAGGCTTTTGCTGGGGAGCTGGTACTTCTGCTGGTTTTGCTGGCAGAACATCTTGGAGAATGTTCAGTTGCTCTGTAAAGCAATGCAGATATTCCAAAAGTTCAGTGAATATAAACCCTATTTGCATCAGCATTTTCCCCAGAGTCTGACATTCTGTAATTTATTCTGTGGCTCCAGGGCCCATATCTTCATCGCAGAGTAGCCCTACTTTCCTGGCATAGGGGAAATCAGCAGTGGGTAAATTAGACTTTGGTAACACCTTCTCCAGGTGGCTAAGTGGTTAAGAATCTGCTTGCAAGGCAGGAGACATGGGTTCAATCCCTGGGGTTGGGAAGATCCCCTAGAGAAGGAAATGGCAACCCACTCTAGTATTCTTGCCTAGAATATTCCATGGACAGTGGAGCTGGTGGGCTGCAGTCCACGGGGTTGCAAATAGCTGGACTCAACTGAGCACACACACACACACACCCCTTCTCTGACCTGTTCTGGTTCTCCTAAGTCTTCTGAATTCAAAGGCAGCAATGTAGGGCACTAGATAGTTCCCCAAATCTTAAATTTTTAAATAACATTTTCTGGTTTAAGAACCCTAGAAACCACATGTTTAGCCTGAGCCCATGGTCATACTAACTGGTTTCATCATTTGCCTTTTTTTCTCTCTTACATCATGGGCTCTGCCTTAAGCCTTGTGTGGCTATCTCTTGTCTTACAAAGTAACCACCCCACACCCCTGGCCCAATCTCTGGTTACCATTTATCCCCCCTAGGATTGCTTCTTCTGAGCCACCTCAGTGATTTCCATGAGGCTGATTGTCCTTCAATTACAAGGTAGTTCCCATTCTCTCCAACCTGGAGTGGCTTGTCCAGGTGATGTGTGGCAGTCCTGGCCCTCCCCAAATTGCCATCAATTCAATTAAGACACTCACCTTGTTCTTCTTACCTCTGGCAAGTGATGGTACATCAAATGCAGTGAGGAGACAGTGTGATCTGAGGCCTTTTATACAAATCCTGCACCCAACTCGAGGGAATGAGCCACGGTCATATGAAAACTGTTCCCAACCAGGTCTTTATGGTGACCGTTTCCCACATTCCAGGGGCTCTGTCACTCTGCGACACTGGGTCATTACTGGATGCTCGTGAATATCTTTCCAGGGCATCCTCCCCACCATAAACCCTGGAAGTATTTCCATAAAGATGAGAAGATTGTGATTTCCAAGGGGTTTATAATGGAACAGAACAACCTGGAGATTGAATTTAGGGTTTATGGAGGAATCCAATGCATGCTTGAGATGAAAATCTGAAGCTACAAATGTTGGGTCACCCAGAACATATGTAGGAGTTTCTGAAAACTCTGTTAACAGATTTGGGACCAGTCGTCCAAGCACCCTGGGGTCACAATCAAAGGATAGGCGTATCTGATTCAGATCCCAAAGTGTCTAAAACATTGACCAATGATGTAGCCTCATAGAAGAGCCCACCTGGACAAGATTTCAGGCCACTTCTTACCCTCCACACATGGATGACAAAACTGAAAGCCAGACAGGATGAAGGAGATGCTCTGGTCTTACAGAGTCTGAACTAGAAACCAGGTCTCCTAACTCTCTAGCTAGTTCTTTCTTTGATCATAGTTCCTTGTTTCTAACTTGCTTGAAATCTACTAGCTTTCTTCCCACCAGCAACCTTTCCTAGTTTGCTTTTCTTAGTTCATCATTTCAACCACATTTTGGCCAACATATTACGGATGTGAGAATTTGACCATAAGGAAAACCAAGTGCTGAAGAATTGATGCTTTTGAACAGTGGCACTGAAGAAGACTCTTGAGAGTCCCTTGGACTGCAAGGATATCAAACCAATCAATCCTAAGGAAATCAACCCTGAATATTCATTGAAATGACTGATGTTGAAGCTTCATTACTTTGGCCACCTGATGTGAAGAGCCAGCTTGCTGGGAAGTATCCTGATGCTGGGAAAGATTGAAGGCAAGTGGAAAAGGGGGCGGCAGAGGATGAGTTGGTTGGATGGCATCATCGACTCAGTGGACAAGAGTTTGAGCAAACTCTGGGAGATGGTGATGGACAGGAAAGCCTGGTGTACTGCGGTCCACAGAGTCACAAAGAATCAGGCATGATTTAGCAACTGAACAACAACAATAAATAAGCTTTCTTGCACCTTTAGCTTGTCAATGCACTTGACTGACAAAACTCCAACCTTGGCTGAATCTTCCCTGCTATGCCTTGCTGCTATAAAAATAAAAACAAAACAGATGCTCTGGATGGTTGGCATCATCACTAGATCTTAATCATCCTCTCAATGTCTTAGTTGAGCCCAAATCACTGCTTGGCAATCCCATATACTCTGTACTTACTCTACACAAACATCATGACCTCCCTCCTCTCCTGAACCTTCAAAACATTCACTGTTGCCTCTAGGTAGATGATGCTGCCTCCACTTCTTGGGGCAGACAGTAGCTGTCAAGTGTAAAATGTTCCACTTCCCACCACCAAGTCTTCAAACCTATCCATGCCTGCAATTATCTTCTGTGACTTCCTGTGTTAGAGAAGGATCAGCTCTTTTTCTTTTCTAATGCCTCTCTACTCCTTTGCTCCAGACTCTTCTAGCTCCTACAAAATGTCATTGTAGCTTCCTGTACTTCTCATTGCACCATGCTTGCATTTGTTTTTCAATATCTGTCATCCTGGATCACTGACTCAATGGACATGAGTTTGAATAAGCTCTGAGAGATGGTGAAGAACAGGGAAGCCTGGTGTGCTGCAGTCCATGGGGTTGCAAATAGTTGGAGACAACTAAGCAACTGAACAACTACAGCCTAGATAGAATGAAATCTCAGTATTTGCTAGTTCACTGTTTATCCTCAGTGCCTACAATGCCTGACATCTTGTAAGGCCTCCAAAAAAAAAAAAAAAAAGCACATTTGCTCAGTGAATTAATGAGCTATTTGTGGTTGAGGCAAAGGTCTCCCTCCTTTCACTCCTGGAGAAAGAGTACCTTGGGAGGCCAGGTCAGTGCCAGGTAAATAGGTCAGATTTGGAGGCTGCTCCCAGGGTAGAGTCATTATTGCCAATCAGCCATAAGAGTTTGGCAGTGGAAGTCAGGCCTCTGGTTCTGGCTCTGCTACTCCTCCTGGGTTTCAAAGGAGACTGGACCTGTACATCTTCAAATGTGTGTTTTGCTCATTAGCATCAGACCTTCAAGGGCTTTTCCTGGTTTGCTATTGTCCCTGAACTTATTTCATCTGGGGTCGTGAGTGGTGGTGAACTTGATGAAGAAGGAGGAGAGGATGGCTAGTGTGTATGTGAGGATATGAAACACTGGGAGGTAAGACTCATGACAAGGAAGCAATTCCTTATATATTTAGTTCATCCCATTTAATAGAGGAAATTACTTAAGTCGTCTGGCTGTGACAAAGCAGAGTATTGTGTATATATGTGACTCTCGCTTAATCATTTCTCTCCTAGCTAAGAGTTTGAGCCACTGAAGCCCAGATCTGTGGGATGGGCAACATTATGCCCCTTCTCTGCATGGCCCCCACTAAAACATTACAAATAATTTTCAAAGGTTGAAAAACATTGTTCTATGGCATTGATCTAATATCATCAATGAACCATTGATTCAATCATGAAAAATTATTTATCCCAAAGAAAGTCCTTTCTAACCATAACTTGGAAATGATCATTTTAATGACATTAATTTGTTCACTGAGTACCTATTGGGTGCAGAGTTTTGTGAATTCACAAAAAATGTTAAGATACGTCTTTGCCCTTAAGGAATGATACAGGTGGGTTGATATGAGGGAAAGGAAGGGAATTGAGATTTATTCTTAACCTGTTGTCCGTCAAACTTGTTATTTTCATTATTCCAATACATTATCTCATTGAGTTTCTTGCTGTTAACCCCATGTTACAACATAAAATAAGACTGAAGCTCAAAAACAGAGTGGGAGTTAGGGGATGAGAGGGAAACTGAACACCTGCATAGGCACGAGATGTGAAAGGGCTTAATCTTTTCTGGAAACAGAGTGACCTTACTGTTGGATAAGAGCCAGAAGCAGGACACTAGCTGGACAGAAAGGAGGGGCGGGCCCGGAGCATCAAGAGAGTTACATACTGGGTTGTGTACTTTAGCCTATAGATTGAAAGTGAAAAGTGAAAGTGAAGTCGCTCGGTCGTGTCTGACTCTTTGCAACTCCATGGACTGTAGTCTACCAGGCTCCTCCATCCATGGGATTTTCCAGGCAAGAATACTGGAGTGGGTTGCCATTTCCTTCTCCAGGAGATCTTCCTGACCCAGGGATTGAATTCAGATCTCCCGCATTGTAGGCTGATGCTTTACCATCTGAGCCACTAGGGAACTCTATAGATTAATGGCTTCCAAAATCATATCCCTGGAAACTCTATTGCCTGGGAGGTTCAAACATCACCTCCTTGGAGGGCCACACCTGCAGACAGTATGAGTTGTTCTATCTTGGGTCACTTCCAGTCCTCCCTCCCTGCCACCACCATTGCTATTGTGTTAATTTCATGTCTTCGCGGGCATAGAAGCTGGAAGAAGATGGTTCTCAGGGTCAGGGCACTAGCCTTTGAATCATGGGTATGTTATTTACTGCTTTTGAGCCTCATCTCTTTTTCTTAACCTGCAAAATGAGGTTAATCTGTAAAATAAGAACCCTATAGAACTATTTACTGTGATAATGAGAGTAACGTTGAACAGGTAGTAGATTGAAAATACATTTTTGTTTCCTTCCTTTGCCTCACCATCTTACTGACAAGAGGATTCCTTGAAAACTTTGAGTCAGGTTTTGAAAGATTGTTTATCTTTAATTCTTGACTGTTTGGGCTATGTGGGGGCAGGGGTTCTGAGGAGACATCAGTCTGGACCTTCCACTTATCACTTGCTACAATCAAAGTCATTACACCTTTACCTGCTGTATATATTGGAGGTAAAAAATCAATTTCATCTGAAAACTAGATTATGCTGCCTAAAATAGTTTGACCTTTTTAAGAGACAAGTGGGCATCATTGACCATTTAAGCAAAGAAGGGACATGATGAGATTTACACTTTAGAAAGATTCTTCAGTTTAGGTGGCCTTAGGTGCCTTGACTTGATTACATGAGCTGATGTCTGTGGTAACAACCAGGCTACAAGTCTGACGTGAGGATCAGAGTGGGACTAGGGGGAGCTCTTTTGTTAATGAGCTTGTAGATAAAGGGACTGGTTGAAAGGTGATGGAAGGTCTTCCCTTGGCAGAGGCCTGTCTGGACTAGAGAATTTCTTGTGCATTTCTGGACTGTATTCTCATCTGCCCAAACACCTCCTCACCATCCTGCTTGCCTGAGGATGCAGGCATGCTTAGGATTCCTTCTGTCTTGGGTGTGCCCTTAATAGAAGGGTGAGGAAACAACCAGGCCAGCCCTGGCATGTGTGAGATTCTTATCAAGTTAATTCCTAAGAGATGAAATAAAGGAAAACAAGGATCTTCATTCTGACTGAGCAGTGAGATCTTGGAACCATCTTCCTATGGGGCAGAACACCAGCGGATGGGCAGACTGGTGGCTAACAGCCTAGGGAGAGGATTCACGGTCCTCTCAAGGGCAATGGGATTCACATTTGGACTGTTGAAGGACCCATGATGCTTGTGCTTGGCTTGGGATGGAAGCCATGAACTGCATTCAATGATGGCCCTGTGGGTCTGAACCCATCCCAATTAGGGGATAGAAGAAAGGGACATGATCTACTCAGCATAACACATCCCCAACTCTTGCTTCTGGGACTGACATGGCCTCAAATCCAGTCCCACTCCCCTGTCTGTACAGTGTGGACTAGAGACATAGGCCCACCTTGTCGTATAGGATGGTGGTTTGAAAGAAGAAAACATCACCGACATTGAGTGGGGTTCTGTGAGCTGTAGGTAGAGCATAAGCGCTATCATTCTTTATTACATTTTCCAGTGTTTGCCAGCTGTTGAGTCTTATTCCTGTGGGACCAGGGAACACACAGCAATGTCATCTGGTACTAACATGGCCCCTATTTTCTCTAGGCTCCCATTGTAGAAAACTCCCTTGGAATGAAGTAGCAGGTCATCCCTAGGGCACAGGCCCAGTCCAGTCCGGATGTTGACCAGCTGTGGGTCACTTCCCTCTTCCAGGCTGCAGTGTCTTCACTTGTAAAATGAGTGGTGTTGTTGTTCTTATCTTGATCTCTCAGGTAATTATGGGGGCTGCTTGATCTTATTAGGACCTGAGTGACTTTCTGATTTATCATCTTTGATGGTTGTGTTGGTAACAAATGTAAGCATCCTTCTTTGAATCCTGGGCTCCACCCTGACCCTGCAGTTGACCTCAGTGAGTCGAGGAATAACTAAGAACTTCTGAGTGTGTGCTCTATCACGCAGTTGTGTCTGAGTCTTTGCAACCTATGGACTATACAGCCTGCCAGGCTCCTCTTCCATGGGATTCTCCAGGCAAGAATACTGGAGAGGTTGCCATCTTCTCCTCCAGTGGATCTTCCTCACCCAGGAATTGAAAACTGCATCTCTTGCATCCCCTGCATTGGCAGGTGGATTCTTTACCACTGAGCCACTGGGAAGGCTGCTAAGACCTCTAGGGCTTACATTTACAAATGCCACCATCAAATGACACCTTGTAGTCCTAAGGTCAGAAAAGATACCTTGTAGTCCTAAGGTCAGAAAAGACACCTTGTAGTCCTAAGGTCAGAAAAGACACCTTGTAGTCCTAAGGTCAGAAAAGATACCTTGTAGTCCTAAGGTCAGAAAAGACACCTTGTAGTCCTAAGGTCAGAAAAGATACCTTGTAGTCCTAAGGTCAGAAAAGACACCTTGTAGTCCTAAGGTCAGAAAAGACACCTTGTAGTCCTAAGGTCAGAAAAGATTCACTTTGCTAACTCCCTTCCTCCAGGCAATGATACCAAGAAGATATTTCTGAATCTTCCAGAAAATGAGACACCACAGCCTATAGTGACAGGGCTTTCCTGCTCCTATATAGCTTCATCCCTCTCTTCTGATGCTCACCAAAGTGAAAAGAACAGATCTTTGACTCTGTCATCCTACCATTCTTAGAGATTTCTGTACTCATAATATCTCTGGTTCATCACAACCCCATGCAAAAGACTATACCATCATTCTCTCTACTGTGCCAAAGAGATAGAGTCCAGTAGATCGTATCCTTCAGCTTGCAATGAACACATCTTAAAAACATCCAGTACAATATTGTAAAGCCATTAACCTCCAATTAAAAATAAATAATTATTAAAAAAGAAGAAGAAAAAGGCAGGGATAGTGATACCACCCCTCCCCCAAAAAGTCAGCTTCAAGTTGGATCAGGAGGTTATCTTTACCTAGGAAGGCCTGTACTCTAAACTGTTAGATAGGGCTCAGACATTAAGAAGCCTTAGGCAAGTTGCTCAGAGTGTGGGGCCTGCCATTCTCCTCTGTGGCATTAGGACTTTCTGCTGTAGTTCTAAGCCATTCAAGGTTTAGGGAAGTAGTCCCATAAGGGAAGTCTGTCACATTCCTCCACATTTACACTATATTTCACCAGTTTTACTCTCTCCTCTGAACAATGCTATGAGTTTAGTGTTACTGGCTATGAAAAAACAGAATATTGGAAAGTTTATGTGTAGTGAAGATCATACAATTTTAGGTTTGTGAGCAAGAAGGCCAACCCAGCAAGGAATTTAATGAAGCAAGGAAAGATTTCTTTCATTCTTGCCCTTGGTGCTGTTACAGATCAGAGCGTTGAAACCTGGCTGTGCTTTTGAGCCATTTGTGGGAAGGACTTTTAAAACGCACATTCCCGGCTATGACCTATTGAGTTGTCTCTGAGAAGTGGGTCCTAAGCATTCTCACTGCTTAAATATTCTCTGGGTGATGCTGCTAGTTTGAGAAACATAGGTCTAAAGGGTCCTGGTAGTACCTTGGAATCAAAGTCAGCCCATGGAATATTCTGGCAAGACTACTACCTTTCTCCAAGCTCCTCCAGGGATCTTCGTAGGCTATTAAAAGATATAAGGAGCACAGGCAAATCACAAACCCATTCAGCCTTGGAGGAGTCTTAGCAAACATCTAGTTAGGTACCTACATCCTGTCTCCCATGTGCCTGATGCTGTGCTTTCTGGCCTCAAATAAAATGCTTACATTTGGATAACTCATTACCTCACAAACTAGGCCATTACTCTTCTGCTATTTTTGTTAGAAAATAACTCTACTTTTATAAGCCCATCAATATATCTGACTTGGCAAACCAAAAACTTACAGGTCCCTGCCTTTACTTACCATCTTGGAATCTACCAAATTGTGTTGTTTTTTCTCCCCAGTAAATATCAGTTGAATATACAAATAAAATTGGTAATGGGCTTCCCAGGTGACTCAGAGGTAAAGAATTCACCTGCCAATGCAGGAGATGCAAGTTTGATCTCTGGGTTGGGAGGATCCCCTGGAGAAGGAAATGGCAACCCACTCCAGTATTCTTGCCTGGAGAATTCTATGGACAGAGGACCCTGGTGGGCTACAGTCCCTGGGGTCACAAAAGTGTCAGACACAACTTAGCAACTAAAAAATGCAAAAAAAAAAAAGAAAGAAAGAAATAATGATAGTACCTCAAGAAGCAGTTCTTGATATATTAGTCAGTAGAATGAGGGAATTAATTACAAATAAAATATGTCATCTGACTTGGTTAAGTGTCTATATTTCACACCTGAGAGTTGGAGGACCAGATAAATCATTTCAGTGTTAAAATCGTGACAGAATTAGGATGAAGTTCAAGGTCAGTTGATTTTACCCAGTGTTCATGCTTGGGGTGGAGAGGTGCATGGGGTTGAGAGGGGAGCGCCGTCATTTAGAGAGCGTGGCACAGGGGCTAAATGTCCAGTATCTGCACTCAGACCACCCACCTTCGAATCTGGGTTTCCTCACTTAGTAGTTGTACAGTGTTAGGTTCGTCACTTCTCTGTAATATGATCACTCATTTGTAAAAGGATGATAAAATTACATCTGCTTCATAGAGCTGTGAAAAGTCACTCAAGTCAGGTCTGACTCTTTGTGATCCCATGGACTGTAGCCTGCCAGGCTCCTCTGTCCATAGAATTCTCCAACCAAGGGTTTGCAGGTGGATTCTTTACCAGCTGAGCCACCAGGGAAGCCCAAGAATACTGAGTGGTATTCCTTCTGCAGGATAACTTCCCCACCCAGCAATTGAACCTGCACTGCAGGTGGACTCTTTGCCAGCTGAGCTGCCAGGGATGTCTGGCATGCTGTACTCCACGGGGTCACAAGGAGTTGAACACCACTGAGCGACAGAAGAGCAATGGCATAGAGCTGTCTTTAGGATTAAGTAAATAATATGTGTACAGAGATTAGAAGTGTGCTTGTACATAGGAGGCTGTCTATAAACACAGATTGTTGCTGTTGCTTTTGGTGTTGCAGTTCTTATTATATTATTGTCTGGCTAGTCCAGTGTCCCTCAGTAATTACGATCTATATTTTTATTTCTCTAAAGATTTATAAATACTAGTGGATATCACAAGAACACGTCAGTGACTCGGAAAGGCTGGTTTCACAACATTCTTCCACAACCTCTAACAGGACCACCACCACCTCCTACAAATGTCCCCGTGAGTCATGCTTGGGTTGGGCTAGAGCCGTGACAGTGGACATTGGGTTGACTGGAGCCATATATTTGAAGACTCACTCTCGTAAAGCTATAATGAGGAAAGTTCCCTAAAAATCATTTGTCTGTGTTCTCTGAGAGCAAACTTCTTAACTCAGCACTAGAGAAATGAGTAGAGTTAGTGGTAGATCCAGGCAGACACTGAGTTTTCCTGGGGTTCAGAATGTGTCAATCCCTCCACTCCATGGGTAATCAAAGCAGGACAGAGAGAACTTGTCAGAGATAAGGGGAGAACTTCTAGGACCTCGATCAGAAGAAGAATGGAGACATCCAAAGGTCCATGTTGGGAGGGCATATTGAAGCTCCAGAGAGGATGATTGGGATCAGTGAGAATCTAAGGACTTGAAAGGACTGGCAGAGCTGCTGAAGACAGAGCAGTCTAGGAGTTAGACTCTGTGCTTGGGTATTAGATGATGCCTCAGCAGGATGGATAAAGGAGCAGAAACAATAACTCACTCCAGTATTCTTGCCTGGAAAACTCCATAGACAGAGGATTCTGGCAGATTACTGTCCATGGAGTCACAAAGAGTCGGACATGACTGGCATGCATGAACAAAAATGATTTATTTAGACCCCTTTATCTTTTTTGAGCATCATTTCACACCAGAATGAAGAACAAGGGTATTTTATTATCGGTATTTCACATATAGATGAATTATAATCCTTGTGAACCAAGCAATGACTAGACTTGTAAGACCTTCCTTTTTCAGGTTTCCTTACACTTTCCATTGACCCTCTGAGCATTTTGTTTTAATATGATTTGCTTTTCTCAGTGGGAGGTAAAACAATACTGGTTGTTATCCATCTATAATTTTGTTCTAGTAATGTTTTTAAGTGTATCACTGATCATTGCAAGCAATTTCTTTTAGACTCCATTGTTAGGAAGAACAAGCCTTCTCTTGAAGACTATGTCAGATAATTTGTATCTAGATTTTACCTGTTAAGAAGTTCAGAACTACCCACCATTCTGAGATATAGTAACTACTCAGGTCACAAGTTTAATACTTGTGTTCTTTTATCAACTCACAGGCTTTCCTGTATTGCTTTCTGATGTGCTATAATACTTGCAGTTTTATGACAGAGATGCTATGTCCTCTCCTGTTCTGGTTCATAGAGAGAATCCAGACTGGTCCTAACCCATGCCCAGGAATGGAACGAGGCTTTCTCATGCCCACAGTCCCACACAAGGTGTTCATGATCTCATGCTTCTTGCACAAGCCATGTGATGAACTTGTTCACGGAAAATGAGTATGCTAAGGTGGGATGCCAGGAGGAGGAAGCTGAGCCACCTATGTTTGGCAGATGATTTCTAGGGGTGGGGAGTGGAAGTCCTCGTGGAATGACAATCCATTTCAGTTTAGTGCCTTGGTTTTCAGGATGTCTGGTCTTTATCTTGACCCATACTTATCCAACTTCAAGGACTCTGGCTCACCATTCTTTCCTCTTTAATCAGTAGTTTATATAGTCTCCAGAGGCAAGAAAAAAAGTTTCTTACATAGCATGAACTTCCTCCTGGGCTTTCATAATTTTGTTTTCAAAACAGAATGCACACTATTCTTGCATACTAGGAATGAACAAATAAGTGAACGTGTGACAGAAGGTGGGAACTGGATTTCTCAGCGTTGGAGGAGAAGATTATAGATAAGCAAAAAATGAGGCTAGGACAAACCATGTGACACTGAATTAGAGTTGAAGACATAGGTATGAATATATATTCAGCTGAATATAGAGATAGATGGAAAACTAGTGAAAGAATTACAGACACATGACTATACACTTGTTAGTATACACATATATATTTCAAATCTCCATCCATTGAGAAGGATAAGAAGCAGTGATGTCCCAGTAGCACTGAACATAACCAACATTCAGATCTTAGTTTATAATATAATTTCCCAATAAAACAAACTAAGATTCACAAGACAAATAGATGAATCTAGGTCTGGGGTAAAGGATACACAAAATGAACCCGAATCATCTTAAAATGTCATAAAATAAGGAAGTGCTTAAAAAAGAGTCTGGTAGTTTGTTACCAAAGGAATGTTGAAGCTCACTGAAAAAGCTGCCAAATTTGAATGACAAATATGAACAACAAAATAAATAAATTGGCAATGGATTAGAACTCAAAGTATCATATAAATGGATGCCAGTGTCTGTGAGTACATACTGATACAAATAAATGATTGAATAAACTGGGGGAGGGTACTCTTCCTACAGAAAAATTCCAAAGAATTGGTGTAGATACTGACCCCTCAAGAAGATGAGCCGAACTCTCTACTCCTTTGAATGGGTTGCTTATAATGACATCCTTCCAGAGAAGAATACAGAAATGGAAGGAAAAAGAGTGACTTTAAAGTGGAGAAACCTGACAAACACTACGTCAGCTGGGTGATCAAGGTCATTGTCAACAGTGATGTCACATGGATAGTATCTACCCTGGATATGATGGGATGAGAATGGCATTTTACCCCTGCCTTATCCTCATTCCCCGAATCCATAATCTCATTCTAATCATGAGAAAAACACCACACAAATCCCAACTGAGAGACATCCTCCAAGAAGCCCGACTGGTACTCCTCACGACTGTACAGGTCATCCAGGATAAGGAGTCTGAGAAACCGTCACAGTGGAGAGGAGCCTAAGGAGACAAGACGAATGAATGTAGTGTGGTGTCCTGGATGGAATCCAGGAACGTGAAATAGACACTAGTTAAAAATTAAGGAAATCTGAATTCAGTAAGGACTTCAGTTAATAATAATGTATTGATACTGATTCTTTAATTGTAACAAAAGTACCATACTAATGTAAGATCTCAACAACAAAGGCAACTGTTACAGGGGACATGGACTCTCTGGACTGTCTTTGCAACTTTCTTATAAATCTAAAATTATTCTAAATACAAAGCCTATTTTAAGAAAAAAACAGACATAGAGAACAGACTTCTGAACACAATGGGGGAAGGAGAGAATGAGATGAATTGAGAGAGTAGCATGGAAACATATACATTACCATATGTAAAATAGATAACTAGTGGAAATTTGCTGTGTGTGTAGGGAGCTCAAATCAGATGGTCTGCGACAATCTAGATGGGTGGGATGGGATGGGAGGGAGATTCAGGAGGGAAGGGACATATGTGTACCTATGGCTGATTCAAGTTGATATTTGGCAGAGACCAACACAAAATTGTAAAGCAATTATCTTCCAATTAAACTAAATAAATTAAAAAATAGAGTATGCCCCAAATGTAAGGTACAGCTAACAATTGAGCTAAATGTGTCAAAACATGTTATCTGCAATATCACACATAACCCCCTCCACAGTTTCGGAAACAGATCCACTTATTTTACTTTATTTCTAAGTGAGGAAACTGAGGCACAGAAAAGTATAGAAATTTGAGTAAGATGACAGAGTTATTAGAGATTTGAAATGGGTTCCATCTGACCAAGAACTGAACTTACGCTTGGTCTGTTAACGAAGGTTTGACCTAGGACTCATACAAGGGTGTAGAAATGGGATGTGGTTTTATTGATTTTTAGAAAAAGTAATGTATTTAAGTAAAAATTAAAAACCAAGTTATTCAATAGCTTGTAATATGAAGAAATGTCTCATTCTAAATAACCTGTTTATACCTTACAGACATGTCTGTATACTTCCCCCAGTGAAACACAGTGAATAAAGCTCATGTTCATCAACCCTTTCCTCCCTCCTCCTTATTTAGACATGGTTTTATTTTTCAAGTACCCTGTACATTCGTGCTAAGTCACTTCAGTCGTGACTCTTTGCAACCCTATGGACTACAGCCAGCCAGGCTCCTCTGTCCATGGGATTCTCCTGGCAAGAAAACTGGAGTGGGTTGCCAGTCCTTCTCCAGGAGATCTTCCTGATCCAGGGATTAGACCTGCGTCTCTTGTGTCTTCTGCATCTGCAGGTGAGTTCTTTACCACTAGAGCCACCCTACCGCTGTAACTTTAAACATTATAACTAAAATTCTATCTCTTCACTTGCCAAGTTTAGACAGTATTTCTTGACTTCCTACTAAAGAAGAGAGAAAATTAGCACCCCATACTTTCTTTCACCATAGGATGATTTTATTTTGTTTTATTTGTGACAGTTTTATGGACAGAAACAAAAACAGCTTTTATTGCTGTTTTTGCTGAATCATGACATGTACAGTATCCAGTAATAAAATTTGGCCTGCAGATGTTGTAAACTAAGAGCTGTTTAAATCTCATTAGACTGAGGGAGTAGGCTTGGGCAGAGGAGCCTGGCAGGCTACAGACCATGGAGTCACAAAGTCAGACACAATTGAGCAGACACACATCACACCCGCTACAATACTGCGCTTGACACTTTGAAAATTAGATAAAAGAACATATTAAATTTCAAATGCTCTGCCAGCATAATTTTCTTCTAATTAGAAAGTACTTAAAATGTGTAAATGTTAAAACCATAAAGTTAGATACAGTCTAAAAAAAAAATGATGTTACCGCTTACTGATTTTTGCTGGCCCTATAAACTTGTTAAGATTTTGAATATACGACATTTTGCACAAAATGTGAAGTCTGTTTTTTGTTGTTACTATAAAATAAATACAATGTGTGTGGCTTCCCAGGTGGCTCAGTGGTGAAGACTCCACCTGCCAAAGCAGGAGATGTAGGAGGCCAGGGTTTGATTTCTGGGTCAGGAAGATCCCCTGGAGGAGGAAATGGCAACCCACTCCATATTCTGGCTTGAAAACCTGGTGGGCTACAGTCCATGGGGTCACAAAGAGTTGGACAAGCCTGAGCGACTGAGTATGGATGCACAATGAATGTACAATGTTAAAATGAATCAGTACTAAAGCCACATGACAAAGACATTCACAGTATTGGTATTTTCGATGTACAAACATTTGGAAAATGTGAAGATGCCAAATGTAGACCTTTACGAAGAAACAATATCAAATTACTAGTTTATTTTCAATGTAGTAATCTTGAAGTCAATTTGATACAGACTAAACAGTATGTCAAGAAAATATTATATAAATTGAACAATTAGCACAGGGAATCCAAGTACTGAATAGGGAAATCTGAATAGGGCAAAATATTAAGGATTACTCTTGTCAAAGGAAATTTGTTTCTGTTAAAACTTTAAAAAAGTCTTTTTTTTTTTTTTTTGGTTTGGAAAATGTCTGTTTTCAATAAAGAGCAGAAATAAAAAATAGAAAAAACATATTCTTAGATATTAAGCTTTACACAATCAACTAAGCATTAATATTTTGCTTTTTTTCCTAGGGAAAAATGAGATTTCATTTTCAGAAATCTTTCACACAAATGTAAATGAATATCTAAAGTAAAAAATATTTTAAAATCTATCAACTAAATATGAAAGTTTAAGCAATGGCATATCAAAATTTCTAAGACACTGCTCTATACAACATAAAGCACACTTTTTCCCTCAAAAGGAGAAAGCATCTAATCTTTTTCTGAGAATATGAATTTCATGACAGTAAAGTAGGTAGACACTTGTCAAGTTTCTCAAAAAGTGTTTCTTCACAAGACAGATTTTTTTCTGTAGCTAGGGTAATTTTTTAACATAGTACTCCTTGCTCCCAAACAAAAACATTCCCCAAAGTCATTTTCTTAAATGGAAGCATGGTAACTGCTAGCAAGATGCAGTTTTCATGGAGGGTCTGAAAGAAAAAAAAACTTCATAATTTCTGGCATTGAATGAACTATTTACAAAACAGAAAAAGACTCACAGACAGAAAACAAACTATGGTCACCAAAAGGGAAAGAGGATAGAGAAGGGATGAGTTAGAAGTTTGGGATTAACAGATACAAACTACATATAAAATAATTAACAGGGTTTTACTCTATACCATAGGGACCTATATTCAATATCTTGTAATGAGCCATAATGGAAAAGAATATAAAAAAGAATATAACATACATGTATGTAAATGCATCACTTTACTGTAGACTTGAAACTGACATAGCACTGTAATCACTGTACCTCAATAAAAAATTAAAGTAGAATTCCAATTCTAAAAATTTATCTTAGAAAAATTACTACTAACAATCACCAACAACAGTGTTTATTTTACTGCTGTTTAAACAGCAGAAGAGTGGAAACAACATAAGTGCCAGGTATCAAAGAACTAGTGGCACAAATTTATGGTGTATTTATCCAATAGAGTAAAATAGTGTTTATCAATATTTATGAGCATAGAAGGATATTATACATTAAAAAATGTTATAAAATATTCTGAAATAATCTTATTTTGTGATTTTTATAAAGTATGGAAATAGATCCATAAAATTATTAGCAGTGGTTGTTTTTAGGTGATAAGATTTTTGGTTGGTCTTAATCATTTTCCTTATCTACACTGACATATCTTGCATACATAAAAGTATATATTACTTGTTTAATGAGAAAAATATACATTTAAAATTATAATTATATGTAATTATGCTGTTGATGTTCTGTTGCTAAGTCATGTCCAACTCTTTGTGATCCCATGGACTGCAGTGTGCCAGGCTTCCCTGTCCTACACTATCTCTCGGAGTTTGCTCAAACTCATGTCCATTGAGTCGGTGATGCTATCTATATATCTAGGTATAGATGTTTCACAACAGAGGCAGAATTAGGTCCTAGCAATCGGGAAGATGGTTATACTCTGGAAATAAGCATCCTATTTATAGGAAATGATAGGATGATATTCTGCTCTGAGCCTGGGCAATATAGCCTACTGAGTTGGGTACCTGATTAAAAAACAGATGTTCAGCATCCCCCAGAAAATGAGAATCAGCTAAAATTTTCACATGAAACTTATATTGATATGCAACATGGTTGCTCCTCAAGGCCCTTCAGTCCTTTATACTTTACCTCAGGTACTCCCAGTCCCAGACTGAGAGACCCTGAGCTTGGGTACAATCTTTTGCTTGCTGGAGTTTTATATCTTAAGTTCAGCAAATTCAGCCAGGTTGAGTTTTCACCAGGAATTGGAGTTACGGACTGCCCCACATTATCATTTCACACCTGGCAATCCAGCCAAATTGAAAATCATGTCATTAGGAAATACTCCATTTACCTTGCATTTGGCATCTGTGCTGCATCCTCTCGAAAGAAGATTCTTCCTTCTCATCCCACCCCCAGCATCAAAGTCTGCTTATCTGTTTCTTTTTTTTTAAGATTTTTTTTTAATGTGGACTATGTTTAAAGTCTTTAATTTGTTACAATATTGCTTCTGTCTTTTGTTTCATTTTTTTTTTTTGCCAAGAAGCATGTGAGATCTTAGCTCCCTAAACCTGCTTGTGTGTGCATGCTCAGTCGTGTTCAATTCTGTGGGACCCCATGTACTGTAGCCCGCCAGGCTCTTCTGTCCATGGGATTATCCTGGCAAGAATACTAGAGTAGGTTGCAGTTGCCATTTCCTCCTCCAGGGGAGCTTCTGGTCCAGGGCTTGAATCTGCATCTCTTTGTGTCTCCTACACTGCAGGCAGATTCTATTCCATTCAGCCACCAAGGAAGCCCAGGGATCAAACACACACCCCCTGCATTGAAAGCGAAGTCTCAACCACTGAACCACCAGGAAAGTATCAAAGTATTCTCTTTAGGTGGTGGTAGTTTAGTCACTAAATCGAGTCCGACTCTTGTAACCCCATGGACTGTAGCCTGTTAGGCTCCTCTGTCCATGGGATTCTCCAGGCAAGAATACTGGAGTGGGTTGCCATTTCCAGGGACCTGTTTAAATGCTTCCTACCCCAGGAAGCCTGTTCTCTTCTCCCACAAGTGGTGTGCTCTGTTTTGAATTTTCCCTTCCGAGGTCCAGGAAGCCACCTTAGATTTACACCATCAGGATGAGCCTCCCCTGCTGTACTTGACCTTTCATACTATTTTTTCTCCTTTAAGTTCTTTTAGACACAAAGTAAGAAAAAAATAAGTATGTCAATCAATTTAAAATTATATTAATCCACCTATTTCCATCCGGAGTGTGCATTGCTTCTTCCAGTAGATTGTAAGATTCTCTAGAGCAGAGACAAATCTCCTACTTACATCTGTGAACACAGAGCCCAGTACACGGTAGGTTTTGAACACTTGTTTATTACACTGAAGCCTTCAAGGCTAGGATCGGGGGGTGACACAGGACAACGGCAGTGAGGATACTGAGAATTCAGACAGAAGTCTCAAACCACCTGTCTCTCTTAGGAGGAAAGCAGGAGAGGCAGCCTGCACCAGCAGGGGTGTTAGCATGTCTGAGCAGAAACCCCAGGTGTTCACAGCAGCTGGGGCTCCAGAGCAGCGGTGTCGGTGCTGAGCTGAAGGGGTGGGTGGAAGACGGAAGTAGAAGTACAGCTTAGCAGAGTTTCGCCTCCTAAGTGTAGGGGCGCCAGGAGCCCAAGCGAGAGGGAGGAGACTGTGCTTCCCGAAGAATGAGTGCAGGAGACCAGGGTGGGCCAGTCACCTTAACACTCCTTAACATTCCTCCTCCTTGATATGGTGGGTTGTGCCACCCCTGAGGCAGCGGGGCTTCCGGAGAGCCCTCCAAGAGCCAGCTGGGCTCTGATTCTGGGGCCTTTGGGAACCAGAACCACAGTGCCCTGCATAAGGAGGGCAAGGAGCAGAGCAGGAAACTGGGAAAGGACTTGGGCGTTGGGGAGGGGGAAATCTGAGAGCACTCGGAGACCCCTGATTTTGCTGATTCTGTTGTGACATGGCTTGGCTAGCCCGTGGAAGCTGGAAGGAAAAAGGACATTTGGTTAGATCAGGAACCCAGTGGCCTTGGGTGTCTGTTTCTCTGCTTCATGAGCTGGAGCTGTCGCATGGAGCCTAGCATTTACAACCTGCTAAAATCCACCCCAGGAGGGGAATAATGAATTTGAAAGGGGAGTGAATTGTGGTGAGAACTCTCAGGGGACCCTATAGGCAACAACCAAGCAAATCACCTACTCTTTATCTTAGACAAAAAAATAAAATAAAATAAACTGCAACCCAGTTGAGCTGGCAGTCCACATTTCCCAGGTCAATGTCCATAATGGTCAGGGGTTAAGGAGGTCCAAGTCTCTACCCATTCGTTACTCAGTCTTGCTTTACCCTGAAGTTCCTAAGCCTGCATATACCTTCCCTGCTCTTCTAGCTTCTGTGGCTTTCTTCCATCATGTGGGGTCTTTTAAAGGGATCTGTTTCCCTTCCCTTCTCCCTGCCCCAAACCTCTCGTTCCTGGTGTATCTATTCCCTTAGAAGAAACCAGAGAAGGAAATGGGGCTCCCTTAGTGACCTCTGAGTGAGGGACCTCCGTGCATCTCCCTACCCAGACGTAGCTTTGCTCTAGAGGAAGACGTGTGGACAACTTACCCCGGGAAGAGTCTCGAGGCTGTGGGGCTGGGAAGGAAGAGGTGTTTTATACCTACTCCAATCAAAGCCTCCGGGCTACTTGCTATTGGAGGGCAGCCATGGAGTGGTTTATTTATCCGGATGTTTCACAATTCCCAGGGCTGGATTCCTCAGCTACACACACGCAACTGGATCTACGTCAAAGGGATCTGCATGTCAGTGAGTAACCGAAGGTTGGGGCCTTCAGGTTGGCTTGAGTGGAGGTGTACACTGACCAAGTCTAGATGACATCCCTGGGGGCGTTGAATGGGGACATCAGTTCTATCTGGGATTGGATGTGGAAGGATCAAGTTCAATACCATCCAAGTGTGAGGACGATCCTCCTGTACACCCTGCTCCTATCACCTGTGACTTTCATCATCCAGCTCAGTGCCGTCGCCTCCATGGAGACTTGCCTGGTCTCCCAGCCACATGCAAGCCCTCCATCCTCTGAACTTCACAGATGCCTCTCACAGCATTTACAGCTGCTCATGGTCAAGATGACCTAAATTCTTGTCCTAAATCCACTATTAAACAGTTTCTTGATGACAGGGACCTTGTCTTTATCACATCTGCATTCCTAGAACCTGATGCTGTCCCTGATATAAAGAGGATACACATAAATATTTGTCAAATGAAATAATCTAAGTGCCATTAGCACAGACTTTGAGTTTTGGGAGAACAAAAGACAGGAGGAAAACAAGATCCTGCTCATGTTTACTTTGTGGATCAGATCTCAACTACTTGCATTGACATCCTTGCCTGATACTGTTTCATAATGAGTGCAGGGAACACTGTGGATAGACCACATCTTATAGAACAGGCTGAAAATAGTGTGGAGAGTGAAACACTAATACAGCCTGCCATCTCTTAAAGGCAAAAAGGGAGCTATTTATGTCATCATCAAGAGAATTTAGGGAAAAGTTGTCCAGAGGGAAAATTTTTTCTTCATCTTTCATGAAAATGTGTATCAGCACATGTTGTCTGTCCTTAGAGTGGGGACACTCTCACCTAAATACAGTCCCTAACTTCTGGATGCTTCCATCTCAGAATTACTGCTGACATGCACAGTTAAGTTAAAAAGGTCCTGATGAAATTCCTTGATCTTAGGGATGATGTTTTGCCTGACTCTGCATTTGCAATGCTTGACACCCAGTAGGGACTCAGGAAACTGTTGAGTAAAAGAAAAAGATGAGCAATTACAGAGGATATTCTGATTAAAGGAGCAGTCTTCAAAGGCTTCAGTCACATAGTAGGTAGGATTTAGATGTGGGGTGAGGGATTTGTACCTAACCAGAGTGGTAAACAGGACAAGAATAGGAGCAGCTGTTGGGACCCGAAGCTCAACAGGTCAGGATTGTCAGGGCTTACTTGCTTCATCTGAGAAGGCTCCCTGGAGGGGGCAGCCTTGATGTGTAGCTTGGATGAAGTAGAGAAAGGTCCTTGTGAGTAGGACAGAGAGAATGATTTGAAACCCATCCAATCTCATTAGAACAAGACCCTAGAGAGAGAGCTTCCCAGGTGCCACTAGTGGTAAAGAACCCGCCCGCCAATGCAGGTGATGTAAGAAATGCAGGTTCAATCCCTGGGCAGGGAAGATCTCCTGGAGGAGGGCTGGGTTGGGAAGATCTCCTGGAGGAGGGCATGGCAACCCACTCCAGTATTCTTGCCTGGAGAATCCCATGGACAGAGGAGTCTGGCGATCTACAGTCCATAGGATTGCAAAGAGTCAGACATGACTGAGCAACTTTCAGTTTCATTAGAGACAAGAGAGCACCTGGTTAATGGGGCCTTGGAGATTAGACCCTTCTTTCCTCACATCCTCCCTCTCTTCCTCTTTCTTCTTCTCTTACTCTTCTCCTTCCCCTCAGACATCAGAAAAAACCCAAACTGCTCTTCAGAAAGGCTGCAGACACACCAAACATTAGCAGGAGGGCAAAGGAATGCTGTCTCAGTTTACCAGTTGTTCCTTATCCCCACCCAGAACCCATCACGTAAACCTACACTCACAAATGAGTTTCCTTGAGGTCAACTAGAATCTGCCCAACCCCTATTGCCCCTCTGTAAGGGCTAAAGAGTCTTTCTGGGGCTCTGCCCTGGATGAGCTAGGCTTCCCTGTTACCTCTCCAGCACCCTGAGCCACTCCTCATAATTGCCCACAAGAGTCTCTAGGTACCATCATTTTCAGCACAATGAAATTTCATAACATGTGGGATGGTACCGGGGATTGACATCACCAGAATTGGCCTTTTCAATGGAGGAAATTAGCATCTAGCTTTGCTCATCCCCTTAAGGGAGCTTGCTTGAGGCCAGCAGAGCTGTCTCGTCCTCCAAGTAGACTTATAAGTCCAGTCAGTTCCAGGTCAAGACTCCAGAAAGTTGATGTTCTCCTTCTCTTTTCCTGGTTCAGATTGTATTTATGAGTTTGATATTTATTAAGACCTGAAGCCAAATCTGGCCTCTGTACCCCAACACAGAATTAAATCTCAGAGACAAGTTTGGGATGAAGTAGAAAATAATTTTCTTAGTTTTGGCTTTTCTTCAGTTTTGGCAGGCAAAGGGGGCCACAGTGGGCTAATGCCCTTATAACTGTGTGTCTCCACTTGGGGAGTGTAGTGAGTTTTATGCTAATGATTCAGAGAGGGAGTGATCATTTTGTCAATATTCTTCTGACCGGTTGGTGGTGGGCTAAGTGGGAGTTAGCATCATCAACCTTCAGCTTCCAACTGGTCTGGGGTCTTCACGCTTGAGGATAGCATGCCATCATTGATCTTCATTAATTTCTCCCACCTGAGGAGTTTCAATATCTGCAAAACAGCTCAAAGATATTGTTTTGTGTACACCTTGATGGGGAGTCAGGACCTTGCCCCAGGGCTGCACCATTGTTTCTCTTGACTGTTTGCTTCTCCCTGTCTCTCATCCTTCCCTTCCCTGATTAACAATTGTTTGAATCTGCACATTGGAACTCAGGGAAGGTCATAGAGGCTGAATGAAGGCTGTTTCCTGTAATCAAAGAAATGGGGGACACAGAAAGGCTTTGTGCCCAGGAGCCCCTTCGGGCCTTGCTTGGTATCAGCACCATATTCTGGATACAAACAGAATATAAGTCCCGTCTTATTCTTCAGAGTTTTCACTCTAGAGATAATATAGACACATTGGTATCTAACACAAGACAGTAAGTGAGAGACGGGCAAACAGAGAGAGGCAGGTGAATTCTGGTTATGAGTTGAGAATAGAAATGTACCACGTTAGAGTGATGGCATTTTGAGTAATGTGGTTCCCACTATTATTGGCATCCAGCCTTGTCTGGGGATAGGACAACCTGTTGCTGAGAATTACCCATTCCCTTCTCACTCCTTAATCCCTGCTTGTGACTCTATTTCTCTGGGCAATAGACATTTCCTTTCTTTCTCCCTCCCTCCCTCCCTTCTTCCCTTCTTCACTCTCTCTTTCCCCTTTTTCTTTCTTTCCTATCCCTTATTTTTCTTTCTTTCTCCCTCTCTTCCTTCCTCCCTCCCTCTCTTCTTTCCTTTGTTCCTTCCTATCTTTCTTTCTGCCTTTTTCTTTTGTTCTGAATCCTTTTCTGAGAGTTCCTTTTCTGTAATGGGCTCCCTGACAATACCTGATCAGGAAAATCTTCAGAATACTTATTGCTTGCCATGCATACAACTTATCACACACAATTGCTTTTATGTGAGAGTGTAAACATTTCAAGCACAGGCCTTAAAATATAGTCACAACCTAAAAGTTAAGAATTATGTTTTATGTGATGGGAATTTTTAGGACTTCAAGCCCAAGAGATAGCATCTCAAGTAACCCTGAGAGAACTACCCCAAGGAGATGGGAGGAGGAGTCAGGTTGCATAGAAGTTTGCAACAAAGGACAGGTAGTCTGAACATCAGAAGTATTTTGTGAATTAAAGAAAACCAGATATCCCAAGTTAAGGAATTAGCACTTTTCTATGTATGGGGATATGCAAGAGTCTGGGCTCACTGAAACCATTTCTTTCATATGCATCTCGGCTATCTGGGGCCAGCATCCTGTGTTTTTCACATCCTGAGTTCCTCAGTGCTCACAGTAGGGACCAGCTGCAGTCTAATGGCTGCCAGTTTGCACAAGTATTCTCCTTCCTGAATGCTCTTCGGGCTCAGGAATTCACATTTGGAGGACTGGAATGGCTGATGAATGTGAAATCCTTGTTTACTGATATGGCAGGAAATACTCCATTTCTCAGAGCTATGTCTCATACATCTTCCATCTCCTTCCAGGGTGCACAATGGTTAATTGCCATACTAGTTTAATAACTAGTTTCAAAAAATTTCTATCACAAACTTTTGCCAAAAGGAAAACAAAAAGATTTACCCAGAATGCATTTCAAATATTATGTCCTAAGTTGATTAGTTTCAGGTGAATATGAACTCAACCATGGCAAGATCAGACACAGTGAGGTGGGGTGGTCTGCATCACACTGTGAACACCTCAACTACATTTCCTGAATACTGTGATATTTTCACTTAGAATGTGTCAACAAATATAGTTTAGAGGGAGTGTTCGGGACATCTATCCTATGGCTCTCACAGTTACTTCTTATTTCAGAGCCCATCCATGTTCTTTTTTCCTAGAAAGAAAGGCTAGGAGATTTTCTGGTCCTAGAGTTTTCCTCCAAGTAGGACCATAGCCAAATCACCAATTATGCTGACTTGTACACAAGGCTATAATGTTATGAGGATTAGCTAGTTAATGGAGACCATAGGGTCTAAATGCTTGGTTTCAATTTTAGTAGAAGAAATTATTAGCAAAAAGTGAACTTAGTGTAAGCTTTCCTTCACCAGAGGGGTCAGTCTCTTTTCTTCTCCTTGCACCATCCAAGAAAGAAAGGAAAAGCTCCTAGGATTTAGAGAAAAAGAATTAAAGCTGTGCTCAGAGGTTAGATTGTTTAAACTCCTCATAAAATAACTTTTAAAGAATAAATTATTAAAGAAATGTATAAATACTTAAAATCTTGAGACACAGTCTTTTTAAACCTCAAAGGAAACCTAAATCAGATTAAACAAAAGACCTTAAAGGAAGGCTTCCAGAGCATGAAGAGCTCCATGGACCCTTCCCCCCTCCGAAAAACATTTGTAATTGTTGAAAATTACTTTCAAAAAGTATTTAAAGTCTATGTAAATTGTCCTGGAGACATACAACAAATGCAGAAACTTTTACTCAAGTGTGTGAGTGCATGCTTAGTCACTCAATTATGTTCAACTCTTAGCAACGCATTGGACTGTAGCATGCCAGGCTCCTCTGTCTATGGGATTTTTCAGGCAAGAATACTGGAGTGCGTTGCCGTTTCCTTCCGCGGGGGATCTTCCCAATCCAGGGATTGAACTTGTGTCTTCTGTGTCTCCCCGTGTCTTCTGTGTCTCCCCGTGTCTCCTGTATCTCCTGCTTTGCAGGTGGATTCTTTACCTGCTGAGCCATAGGGAAAGCAAGAAAATCTACTAAATCTCAGTCATAACAAAAAAAATCTACAACCCTAGAGTGCGACTGGTCTTAACTGGAATATTACACCTCTCAGAGAAATAAGATCCTCTTGTCTGAGAATTCCAGTTTTAGATAACATAGTAGTCATGTGTTCCTTTGGTCACCAATAAGCTCTGTGCTTATTAGTATGCTAGCTGGCTTTATTGGTGGCGTCCCACCAATATGTGTAATGTTTGATTTCTCTCTTTACTGAAACTAATGGGGATGCATCCCTCTTCTAGTTTCCTGGACTATCCAAGGGGGAAGTGCATGCTGAGGATCGGTGTACTGGATGACCCCTCTCTGGAATTTGATTCTTAAGTTTCAGACTAAAGACATAGGGACATCTAGAGGTCATGTTAATTACAGCAGTTGGGAGGCCTGAATCATATTATTCTTGTGATGTGTTCCTACTGTCTACTCTACCAGACACTTGTGTCTTTTAACAAATTAAAATACAAATTCAAGGTATTGGCTATTTATCCAGTTGATAATAAGACTATCAAGACACAATAAACTAGAAGTTAACAATGATTAAATCTCATGTGAAATTTGTAACTGAAAAAAAAATTATTGAAAATGCAAGATTTCCTTACAAAATTTAGAGTTGAAATATTTGACCTGAAAAATTGGACTTGGGATTCAAGGAAATAAAAGGGAGACTTGAGAGCTTTTGGAAAAGTCCTTGATTCCTCTTAAAGGCATTTTAAATTTTGTGATATTTGGGGCATGCTTTATGCATGTTCTTAGTTAGAATTAGCTAAGATTCCAGGTTTATTTGCAGAAAGTTCATATTTAACTTTCAAACAAATGTTTTGGTTAAAGGAGAAAAGAAAGTTGGGGGTGAGTTGGGGTAGTATCACAAAAGGTAGGAGGAGGAGGAGACCAATGAAGGGATGGAATGCATATCTGTCAAGTCTGTCTTGCTCCAGGGACCATTGGACCCAGAAGAAAACCTACAGTCCAAGGCTTCATCTTCATGAGAGACATTAGGACGTGTACTTAAGCAGAGCTGCATGGAATTCATCTGAGAAATGGTGCCAAAGTAAGAGGCAGGCTTCTCTGGTGTCTCAGCCATTAAGAATCCTCCTGCAACATAGGAGATGCAGGTTCGATCCCGCAGTCAGGCAGATCCCTTGGAGGAGGGCACCGGCAACCCACTCCAGTATTCTTGCCTGGAGAACCCCATGGACAGAGGAGCCTGGTGGGCTAGAGTCCATCGGGTCACAAAGAGCCAGACGCAACAGAAGGACTGAGCAGGCACACACAAGTAAGGGGCAGGGCCATTTTTCTTGCCCCTCCTCCCTTTCTTAACCGTATCATCCAGTACATATTTGATTCCCAAGGTCTCAAGCAGCAAGAGAATGGATGACAGTGAAAAGAATACTGGGGCACAAGCAGGCAAGGAAGAGTCCAGAACAAAATGGTGAGCAGATTTCTTGTTTTATTGTTTCATTTGAGGCTGCAGATGCAAGATTATCTGGGGAGTGAGTTAGAGTCTGTGGTTTGGGGATTCCAGGGCAGACATCCCAACTGGTGTCAGAGGTCAGCAGACAGATTCTTGGGAGCAGACTCAGGTTTCTGAATCCTGGGACAGAGAGTCACTCCAGCCCAGAGTTCAGAACCTCACCTGGGACCTCTCAGGCAATCTCACGAGGAGGAGGAGGAAGTGTTTGTCCATCTGTTGTCCCCAGGTCGGCTCTTCTTGGCTCAGGGTCCACTTCAGCAGCAGCCGCCTCCAGAGGACTGACCACTCCCCCCTCCGCAGCACCCGGAGCCCCCCGAGGGCTGGGGGCAGCAGTCAGACCTCTGGGGTCTGCAGTGGTGGGACCTGCGGCGCCTGTGGTGGCTCAGGCAGCAGCCCCCACACCCAGAGCTGCAGCAGCCCCCGGAGCTGGGGCCACAGCAGGAGACTGGGGGGCACTTCGGGGGGCATTTAGGGGTGGGGCACTTGGGGGCACACTTGGGAGGGGGCTGGCACTGCTGCTGGTTCTGCTGGCAGGACATCTTGGTGGGTGGGTTCAGGAGCTGAGGGAGAGACACACAGCAGGTCAGACCAGCACACAGAGACCTCCCTTACGGGCTTTCACCATCTTGTCTTTCCCCCACATTCTAAAAGCCTGGTCAAGTAACTCCTGGAGAAGTTCTCTCTAAAATATAGTTTTTCAAGTGCTTTTCACTATCTTATTTGAAATTTGGGAGCTTTTCACAAAACAGACATAGGTTGTCTTCTTTCAACAAAGCAAGACATAGATGTCAACTAACTAAATTGACAAACTTGCCCAAAGTCAAGGTCCTTTCTTTGGAGAAGGCAAAATTGACCTTCACAAAGTCTGACTCAAGCTCACTCTACACCACTCAGAACTCTGATAATGTCCAGTCTAGGAGAGAGTTTAGCACAGCAATGCTATCTGCTAAGGAAGAACTAGAGATTCCCTTCTGGAGGAACTTCCCAGATAGCTTTCCAGAGACACATATTATTATCAGCTCATATATCATATATAATTTCATAATTCTGCATATGTATTTGGGTTAACCAGTCCATATGTTGGCCCTTTGCAACTCTGTTTATATATTATCTATCTATACCTGTATTTATCTATGTATATGCTTGGCTTTCCAGGTGGCCCTAGTGGTAAAGAAACCCCCTACCAATTCAGGAGACATTAAAAGAAGCAGGTTTGATCCCTGGGCAGGGAAGATCCCCTGGAAGAGGAAAATGGTAAACCACTCCAGTATTCTTGTCTGGAAAATCCCATGGACAGAGGAGCCTAGTAGGCTCAAGTCTATAGGGTCGCAAAGAGTCAGACATGACTAAAGCGACTTAGCACACATAGCACGCATGCTTCTGTGCTATATGCAAGTATATATGTATATCTCTATATATACATATATAAAATGGAGTTACTAAATCATTTTAGAGAGAAGTGAGCCCCAAACCTAATCAAGGCAAGTATATATGTATATCTCTCTCTATATATGCAAGTATATATGTATATCTCTATATACACATATATAAAATGGAGTTACTGAATCATTTTAGAGAGAAGTGAGCCCCAAACCTAATCAAGGCAAGTATATATGTATATCTCTCTCTATATATGCAAGTATATATGTATATCTATATATATACATATATAAAATGGAGTTACTGAATCATTTTAGAGAGAAGTGAGCCCCAAACCTAATCAAGGCAAGTTGGATTTGAAACTAGGTTTTCTGGTCTAGTGAAACTAGGTTTGGTTATGCACCCTTTACAACACACAATCTCTTCCATTTTTTACTTCTTAGCAGGTAAATTTCACCTTGTTAATCATTATTCAACTCAGGAGCTTCTGGTACGGATGCCAGGCAGTGGTCCTGACCAAGTAAGTGACACTTGGTGAGGGTGAGGCCCTTGGATCTCTGTGTTTATCTGACCCCAAATATGCTGTCTCTGGTCTCCATTGTTTGAAAAATCACTCTGACCCTAGTGGAGGCTTTGGAGCAGGAACACAGCTGGCTTCTCCAAGGTAATAGTTCCTTACGAAAGTTTTGACTTATCTAAAACCTGAGAAACTCAAAAAGATACAGAACTAACTTAGAGCACAGAGCATAGACACACAAATGCCATCTCCTGCCTCACAGCTCATCCTTCATCAGGTTTCTAGATTTTTGCTCCCTCTCAGGATCCACCCTCATCCTTGCCATCCCCAAGGCCCTGCCCCCCGCCCTCCCCTCTAGTCTGAACATCCTCTGTGGAAGGCCCTGCTCTGGGTCCCAGTGGACACTTACCAGCGCCGAAGCAGCACGGGGTCTGTCAACACCTCAGGAGAGAAGTGGATGGAGGTGCTCTATCCCTAAGGCCTTTTATTCTGGCCTTGGGCTCTTCCCTCAGGTGTGAGACATGACCTGGGCATTTGAGGACCGCCTCCTGCCAGCTGTGTGGCTCCTGTGACAAGTGATGACTGGTAGCTCCTTCCTGCCTCTCTCAATGGGGCTCAGAAAAGCTGCTCCCAGCTAAAAATATGGTCAATAGAAATGGGATTGAATTCCTCCCATCATCTGCCACCTTATTATCCTTAGTGGTAACTGCCTTTCAGCCTCTTTCTTGGCGCTTGGGCCTCCAAACTTTCCTGTTTTTCCTTCTATGACCGTAATTCATTAGCTTCAGACCTTCTCACTTGCACAGAAAAACACTGATGTCTCCAAGGTTTTCACTTTGCTATTGGGAGTGAATGTAAGTGTACACCTGTGTGTCTATGTCTGCACTTGTTTTCTAAGTGCGGTATGTGTATTTGGTATGTGTTTTGTGGAGCTCACATTCCAAAATAGATTTACCTCTTAAAATCAACTTGAGCTTGGAAAAATTACTCAGAAGTTAGGTTTATATCTCTGGAACCAGACTTCCTGAGCATGAATTCTAGCTCCAACACTTACTATTTAGATATAATAACTTAGGGCAAATTGTTTAGCTTCTCTGCTTTTGTTTCCTTATCAATTTAGTGATTTTAATAGCTTTTACTTCATGAGTTTCTTAGGAGAATCAAAAAGCTCATAGAACTTTGCCTTGAATATTTCATACATACCAAAAGCTATCATCATTGTTATCATCAACATCATTTTCCTTAATTACCTTCTTAGACGCATGCTGTGGCAATCAATAGATATTCTTGTCACGTATGAAGCCAACATTTGCATAGGACTTTAGAGTTTCCAAATAGTTTTCTCATATGTCCATCAGCGTAAGGCCTGGAGCAAGCAGACATATGTATCCTGTGCAGACATAGGATACATCACTGTGTAAAAGTCTGGCCCTCTGCTGCCTGAGTATTACTCTCATCTTCCTGCTCAGGTTGTTACTCATAAGGGAATGATTGTAGTATCAATTCCTTGTCTATCACACAGAAGTCTTACTCAGGAGCAAAGCACTGATATTAAAATAATTGGCCTGAGGATTCGTATGGTCCCTGCCTCTAAAGATGTGGTACCCAAGCCATCAATCAATCTGGTTTAGATATGGGTGATAAGCAGGTTTATGATCCTTATGATAACCTCATAAGGATTGGTTTGCTTCCCTTGACTGTGTGATGTTGATGGAGTTCAACTCAATAAGAATGTTTTTATTAAGCAAATGATTGACTTTCTCAGCCTTCTGTTATCAAGGGATTGGGAGTAGACATGACTGAGTTTTAGATGCAAATAAAAGGCAGATCAAAAGTAATGCAATATGTTTCACATTGAAAAATTACTGAAATAACTCTAACAATTTCTTTTCCAATTTATTTTGACTATGTACAAGTATAATCTAGTAATTAACAAATTTTTTTAAGTGTTCAATTTTTCTAGAATCACCCTGAACTTCACACTGAGGGTTATTTTATTTTATGCACTAGAACCAGTGTCAAGTATGTTTATGGATTATTTTTTCACCCAACAATCTTTTCTTGTAACATACATAGTTAAATCATAGTCAAAATAACAAAGAAAAATATAGTTGATGGTTTTTTTATGCCTGGTAGTGCCAAAGCCATGATATAAAAAGAACTATGATGTTTACCCACTTCTAAATAAAACCATTTATGTGAACAAGAGCAATATTTAAGCAAATTTGAAAAAGATACGACCAACTGAGAAGAAAATTACAATATATATTCCAGGAATAAGACTAAAACAGTTGGTATGCAACTATATTTTACAAATTAATAAGGAAAAAATTCCAGTGAAAATAATAGTGAAAAGAGATAAACAGGCAATACAAAATGTTAGATTTATATATTACTAGTAAATGAATGAGAGCTTCCCAAGTGGGCTAGTGGAAGAACCTGCCTGCCAATGTAGGAGATAGAAGAGATACAGGTTCGATTCCTGAGTTGGGAAGATCCCCTGGAGAAGGAGATGGCAACCCACTCCAGTCTTCTTGCCTGGAGAGTCTCATGGAAAGAGAAGCCTGGCAGGCTACAGACCACAGGGTTGCAAAGAGTCAGAAACAACGAAGTGACTTAGCACGCACAAATGAATGAAAAGCTAGAAAAAAAGACATCTTTTATCTTCTTCTATCAAGTACATTTCTTCACATCAAATAGGCAAAGTTTTAAAAATTTTATAAACTAAGTGTAAATGTGGAGAGAAAAAGCCACTGTAAATGGAACATAAGTGTTACCTTTCTGAAAGGCAAATTGGTGGTCAATTCATTCATATTAATTTATTGATAAGTAAAATACTTTAGAATATACATATATTTTGATTAAACAACTCCAATTTGGGAATTTTATTCTATGGATATTACCACAAAAATGTGAAAATCTGAATATTCAATGATATAAACTGATATTTATAAGAGAAATTGGGAATATATTAATACATGTAATAAATTTTGACACATACATGTAAATACATATACAGTGATTAAAATTATTTATGGTTCTATGTTTAGGTATGAACAGATATCTCTTGACTGAAGTTGTCATATTATTTATTGACTGGCTATGTATTATAAAGTAGAAATATTGTACAAGAATAGAAAATAGAATTTAGAATTTAAAAATAGAACCATGTCTAGTAGCAGCAAAAATATGATATCTAATGATAAATATTTCAAATTTGCACAAATGGAGAAAATTAGATTCTTCTATCTAGTTGCATTCAATATTAGAGGAAAATTGAACCCCTATGTGAGACTGTATCCCTTTCCCCTAATCTTTATTCAGGGATCAGTAAATGCATTTGGAGAACTGGGAGAAAAGGACAAATATCAAGTGTGACACATGTGTAGAAGGACTGGGCTCCGTTTCCCTCTGTGATCCGCCAGCACACAGAAGCCATTAAATCAGGTTTGGTATTGTGACTTTCTCAGACCGGACATTCTAATTTCCAAACTGAAACCAGGTTTGTGATTTAAAAATGACATTACTTGGGAAGAGCTATAAAGTCACTAAGTCTTCCCAAGTTTTCATCTGGCATCAGAAGATCATCTCATTGAGTAAAATTTTAAGGACAATAGTATATAGTACAAATTATATTCTATAATCTCAGCTTGCTTAATAGGAGCATAGAGATAGATTGTTTAATATCACACCTGCTTGAGGAAACTCTTAGATGACTTCTTGGAAGGATGATATTTTGGGTGGGCCTTTAAGGAGGGACAGAACTCTGAAGGGGTCCAGATGGTGGAGAAGAAATTGAAGAGTACTTCAGATAGAGGGAAGAGCAGGTAATGCTGCTAGTAATAGCAGTAATCACAGTAATGTTAGTAGTAGTAACAGGAGTAGAGGTGGAAGCACTTATAAAATAACAGTAGAAACGCCTCTTTATGGAGAACTAAAACATTCTGGACACTGAACTAAAGACAGTAGCCTCTACTGCTTCCCAGATTAATAGACATCAAGATGGACAAGTTTAAGTTATATCTGGTAAGGGTGAGTTGTTCAGTATGGTGGGAACACAAGGTTCCATGAGGCAGTATGAACGGTGAACCTTAGAAATTAAGTTGGAAATATTTTCTGTTGAGCTTTAAACAGAGTAGTTAAGAAGAATGTGCATTATTCTGTAGAAAGCCACTGTTTTCCAGAAGTAGAGTGGCAAGTTCATAGATGCCACATAGAGAGCATGTTTGGGAAAAAAGGTGTAGAGAGTTTAATGAAGCTAAAAGAGGGAGAAAGAAGCAGGATTTGCTGAAAGGTTAGTATAAAAGTAGGCTCAGATGGTAAAGAATCTACCTGCAATGCAATAGACCTGGGTTTGATCCTTGGATTGGGAAGAATTCCATGGACAGAGGAACCTGGCAGACTGCAGTCCACGGGGTCACAAAGAATTGGACATGATTGAAGTGACTGAGCATGTAGCATGCACAATTCCTGGAACCAAACTGATTGAAGAAGGGGTGGATAAAAACCATGGGCTTTCAAAATGTGTTCAATTTGTCTTTTTTCTTTTATTCATTCATTTATTTTTGCTTCTCTTTTTCTTTCACGCAAGTATGTGCATGTGTAGGAGGAAGGATGCTTTGGTGGGGTGGGTCAAGAGTAGCAGAATGAGTGCATGGGAGAAGAGGAACATGGAAGAACATAGTATGGCTGGGTTAGGGCCCCAAAGGTGGCCAATAACCCAAGAAATCATGTTTACAAAAAAAGCACTTGAAACTTGGTCCATCAGTGATGCTTCAGGGCCCTGATGACATAAGAAAAAACAAGAGTTAGGAGCATTTGTCTCTTGCATCAGAGTGTCTCTCTGGCGCATGGGATTCAACACCACCAGCCAGAGAGGACAGGGTAGAGGAGAACAAAGGCAACTCAAGATCAAAATGCTGAGCAGATTCATTTTATTGTTTTACATCAGTCAGAGAGCACCCTTTAAGAGAATACCACGAGGAGTAACTTAGGGAATTTTTCCTAGGGAAGTGAGGGTAGATATAGAGACAGAATCCAAGGCCGTGGAAGGGGATTCAGAAGAAAATTTGAGTTTCTGAACCCCAGGGAGGGTTCATTGTCTTTGCAAGTTCAGAGTCTTCTGCAGGACCTCTCAGGCTCTGCAACCAATGAAGGAGGATAAAGATGACGTCTTCAGCAGTGTGCTGTCCCCAGGTTGGATCTTGTAGATTCAGGGTCCACTTCAGCAGCAGCCGCCTCCAGAGGACTGACCACTCCCCTCTCCACAGCACCCGGAGCCCCCCGAGGGCTGGGGGCAGCAGTCAGACCTCTGGGGTCTGTGGTGGTGGGACCTGCGGCGCCTGTGGTGGCTCAGGCAGCAGCCCCCACACCCAGAGCTGCAGCAGCCCCCGGAGCTGGGGCCACAGCAGCCCCCGGAGCTGGGGCCACAGCAGGAGACTGGGGGGCACTTCGGGGGGCATTTAGGAGTGTGGCATTTGGGGGCACACTTGGGAGGGGGCTGGCACTGCTGTTGGTTCTGCTGGCAGGACATCTTGGTGGGTGGGTTCAGGAGCTTAGGGAGAGACAGACAGCAGGTCAGATCAGCACACAGAGACCTCCCTGCCCCTTCCTGACTTTTCAACATCATTTCTAACATGTATGTTTAAATAACTTGCCTCAGTTATTATTTTAATGTCTTATCAACTACTCTCATAGCATCTCCTTTGAACCTCATCTTATCCTTTTTAAAGTAGGAAGGGGCTATAACCTATTTTACCAATTTGAAAACTGACATTAAATGATATTTAAAAAACAATTCTTTTCACTTATTCAAATACTGAAATTGCTCTATAGAGATGAACTTAGAACTGAAATATTTAATTAATGGAAAAAAGTCCTGTTAACACCCTAAATAATTTCACGTTTTGGACATTTACAACTTCAGATTAGAAAGGGCTCTGAGGATTTTCCTGGCTGGCTCACCTTGTTAGAGAGAACGATGGGAGTTCCCTTGACTCAGATCCTGACCTATAATGGCCTCAGAAACACCTCTTACACCATCCTTAGCCTAGAAATTATTAAACTTCTTGTGCTTTTCCACCTCTAGAAGTGTACAATGCATTCCCAGGCTCTATCCTCACCCACGTGTATAATAATCTCCCAGAGTGCCTCTAATCCTCTCCTCACTCTGAGAATTGCTCAAATCATACCAGGCAGAGGATACAGTATCTCTAGAAGGTAAACTCCATTTCTGAGACCTGTTCCAGAATATCAGAGCAGCCGCCAGTGGTTTCCTTCTTTCATCCTGGGAGTCCCCCCTCCACAAAGCTGCAGATCTTTGGGTCCCTCCCGGTGTCCTTAGCCATCACTAAACTCCTATCATTCTCCCTGTCTTCCTGCCTGCTCCTGGTTCCTTCTGTCCTTCCAGGGCTTGTCTCTCTCTCTCTAATACTGTGGGCCACATCCCCCAAGGCCCTGCTCCCTGCCCTCCCTCTGGTCTGAGCGTCCTCTGTGAAAGGCCCTGCTCCCACTCCCAGTGGACACTCACCGGTGCACACACAGCACAGAGTCGTCAGCACCTCAGGAGAGGAGTGGATGGAGGTGCTCTGGCCCCAAGGCCCTTTTATCCTGGCCTTGGGCTCTGCCCTCAGGTGTGAGCCAGGGCCTGGGCATGAGAGGACCGCCTCCTGCCACCCACATGGTTCCTGTGACAGGTGATGACTGGCAGCTCCTCCTTGCCTCCCTCCACGGGGCTCAGAGCATCCCCAGCACCAGTGCCCCCTAATTCTCCTTACAGCTTACTGTCCCTTACACCTTCCTCTTGGAATTTGGCCTCCCAAGCTCTCTTGTCCTAGTTCTCTGAAATGGTCTGCTTTGAACTAAGACTAATGGAGCCCCCAAGGGTCTCTGCTTATGTCCCAGCCCCCTAGGCCCATCCTGTGTGTGTGTGGATGTCCATGTCTGTGCTGTTCTTGTTAAAAGCCTGGATTGGGGTGAGACCCATCTGGGACAGAACACCTGGTCCTGACACTCAGCTATGTGATCTTATGAAAATCACCTAACCTTTCTCATTTTGTTTCCTAAACTTTAAAATGGTTGAGTAAAACTACTCTCAATGATGTCATGAGAGTCAACAGAACCATAGAAGCAAAATGTCTGCAAAAGGTCCAATAGCACACTGTGTATGCAATCTCAGTCATATCCGACTCTTTGCAATCCCATGGTCTATGGGCCACCAGACTCCTTTGTCCAAGGGATTATCTTAGCAAGAATACTGCAGTAGGTTGCCATTTTCCCCTCCAGCAGATCTTCCCGATCCAGGGATCAAACCTGTGACTCCTGTGGCTCCTGCATACATCGGATCCTCACAAATGAGCTATCTATCCATTGATAATTAAAAGTGAGAAAATTTATTTAAAAAGACAGCTCTTTTCTAGGATACATACATCTGAGTTTTTAAATGACCAACTTTTTCACCTGAGCTTTTTTGTGCATTTTCATAAAACAATATTCCCGTCAAGTAACTAGGGAGTAAATCTGCATTGCCTTACATAGTAGAATGAGAATCTGCTTTCCAAGAATCTTACACAGGGAAAACTGTGAGCTGGTGGACCAGAAAGCAGCAAGAAGAGACAGTGAGAGGGTTCAACCCTGGGGCACAGGTAGAGGGCTGGGACCCTACTGAAATGTGTGCCCCGGTGGAGGAAGCAGGAGGACCTAACAGAACAGGAGGGCTTGGGGTTCAGTAGGAATCTCCAGTGTTAATTCTTTGTTCCTGCAAGAACCCAAGGTGTTCCTTCAACATTTTTACAAGATTAAGATAAGGACTAATGTCAGTTTGGTAGGTAGCAGGTGAGCCTTCCAAATGTAGAAGGCAACATCACAAAACAACTAAACAAATTAATCAGATGAAAGGAAATCAGAGCTAGGATTAATTATGGGAAGAAAACCTTCTTTCCAGAAGTGTCCAAAATAATTTTTTAGAGTAGAATAAGATACATTGAGTCAATAATATCTATATCAAGGTAATAATGGATAAGAATAACCAATATCTGGTGAAATGTATACATGTGCACAGGCATAGGGGGTTTTAGATTGACTTAGATTGACTATATTTTAAAAATTGTGGTATAAAACCTTACAGACAGAGATAGAGATGCAGGTACAGATACAGCCTCAGATACAGATATAGGTGCAGAATCTACCCTCCCTATCATTCTCAGCACCAGATATGAAAAGGTGGATCGCCTCTGCTGATGAATCCCATCTGCTAGGATTTCTCCTTGACTCCAGTCTTCACTGGGATACAAGCATGTTCTCCTTCCACCATCCCATTACGTCTGCCCTTTAAGTAAGCCTCATTCAGGGCTCCACACTGTGTTCAGGATTGAAGTAATCATTTTTGACTGATATGCAAGGCTCTCTGTAATATGACTTTGTACAACTACTCCAATTTCTGTTTTTCTTCCCAAGATTTACTGTATGGCTGTACGGTAAGCATATCTTTCCTTACTCTACTTCTCTGCTTTGTTCTATATTTTCCTTTCTGAGATGATGAGTTCAAGTCTCATTTACTCCATATGCTTTATGTGACATATCTTACATATGAGATTTTAACAGACCATCTGACAACCTGTGCCTTATATTTCTGATTCTCCTTCAGCAACCGAGACAAGGTTATGCACACATATGTAGTTAATAGATTTTTAAGAATTCTTTCATTAGCATTAGCACTGTGTAGTTTACAAGTAGCTCATCCCTATGACTGGTCATCCTCCTAGAAGACCACACACTGAGATAGGCACAGTGAGCTGTGATGGCCACATCACCCTGCAGAGATTTGCCCCTGTCTCACCTGGCTATGACATTGGCCCAGATTGTTCCAATGAGCTTAGTTATGGGGAAGTGGAAAGGAATATCTGTGCATTGGCTCACAGATATGGGTTGTGAATCCAGCTCCTGATTCCTAGAATGATGGGGTGAAGAAGTCATATGGTCCACACCTCTGCCTCGAGGCAGGGCAACATCTGAGATATCAATCTGTTTGGACTTGGGTGATGAGTCAGAGTCATGATTGCAATCGTATCACTTGGACTGACTTTTTGGCCCTGGATATTAGAGTTGGTGATGGACAGGGAGGCCTGGCGTGCTGCGGTTCATGGGGTTGCAGAGTCAGACATGACTGAGCGACTGATCTAAACTGAACTGATGAGCTGTCAATGGCTTTGGCCTCATTCAGTAAGCATTTTGACTACCAAAGGCTTTCTGAGGTCACCTATTCATTCAAGAGTTCTATAACTCTTACGATCATTCTTGCATCTTCTCAAGGAGCAGGAGATCTAATGGGAAGTAATTCAAGCTGAGTTAATTTTCTTCTGTGCCCTCCCACTCTCCTCTATGTGAGCTGCAAAGTGGAACATTATCACATTTTCCCTTCATGCAAATCTTTCTTTGAAGTTATAAATGGTAATCAATAATCTAAAGAAATAGAATTTCTAAATGATTGTTTCTCAATTATTAAGGGAGTGAAGGTATTTTAAGAGTGGCATAAAATCCATAATATATAAAGGAAAGAATTGATAAATTACATAAAATAATTTCTATATAACATAAAGCACCACAGGTAAGATTTGTTGTTGTTCAGTCACTAAGTTGTGTCTGACTCTGTAACCCCCTGGGCTGCAGCACGCCAGGCTTCCCTGTCCTTCACCATCTCCCAGAGTGTGCTCAAACTCATGTCCATTGAGTCAGTTATGCCATCCAACCATCTCTTCCTCTGTCATTCCCATTTCTTCCTGCCTTTAATCTTTCCCAGCCTCAGGGTCTTTTCCAATGAGTTGGTTTTTTACATCAGGTGGCCAAAGTACTGGAGTTTCAGCTTCAGCATCAGTCCTTCCAATGAATATTCAGGGTTGATTTCCTTTAGGATTGACGGGTTTGATCTCCTTACTGTCCAAGGGACTCTCAAGTGTCTTCTCCAGCGCCACAGTTCAAAAGCCTCAATTCTTCAGCTCCCTGCCTTCGTTATGGTCCAGCTTTCATATCTGTACATGACTACTGGAAAAACCATACCTTTGACTATACAGAATTTGTGGGCAAAGTGATGTCTCTGCTTTGTAATATGCTGTCTATGTTCATCATAGATTTTCTTCCAAGAAGGAAACATCTTTTAATTTTATGGCTGTAGTCACCATCCACAGTGATTCTGGAGCCCAAGAAAATAAAGTAAGTCTGTCACAGTTTCTATTTTTTCCCTCTCTATTTGCCATGAAATGATAGGACCAGATGCCATGATCTTAGTTTTTAAAGTCAGCTTTTTTTCCTCCTATTTCACATTCATCAAAAGACTATTTCGTTCCTCCTCTCTTTCTGTGATTAGGATTGTATTATTTGCATATCTGAGGTTGTTGATATTTCTTTCTGCAATCTTGATGCCAGCTTGTGATTCAACCAGCATGGCTTTTTGCATGATGTACTCTGCATGTAAGTTAAATAGGCAGGGTGATAATACACAGCCTTGACGTACTCTTTCCCAATTTTGAACCAGTCCATTGTTCCATGACAAGGGTTCCAGTCCAGTTCCATTGCTTCTTGACCTGCATACAAGTTTCTCAGGATACAGGCAAGGTGGTCTGGTATTTCCATATCTTTAAGAATGTTCCACTGTTTGTTGTGATCCACACAATCAGGCCTTAGCATAGTCAATGAAGCAGAAGTAGATGTTTTTCTGGAATTGTCTTGCTTTTTCTATGATCCAATGGATGTTGTTAGTTTGATCTCTGGTTCCTCTGCCTTTTCTAAACCTAGCTTGAACATCTGGAAGCTCTCGGTTGAAAGCCTAGCTTGAAGGATTTTGAGCATGACCTTGCTAGCATGTGAAATGAGCACAGTTGTACAGTAGTTTGAGCATTCTTTGGCATTGCCCTTCTTTGGGATTGGAATGAAATTCTTTTCAAGGCCTATGTCCATTGCTGAGTTTTCCAAATTACCTGGCATACTGCGTGAAGCACTTTAATAGCATCATCTTTTAGGATTTTAAATCACTCAGCTGGAATTCCATCAACTCCACTAGCTTTGTTTGTAGTAATGCTTCCTAAGGCCCACTGGACTTCCCACTCCAAAAAAAAATTACAATACATACCTAATAAGGAATTGCTTTACTTAATATATATATTTATCTCATAAATCTAAAAACATATAAAACCATAATGGACAAAGGACATAGAGAGCCCTCATTTCTCATATGCATACACATTCACACATATTGTGTTAGTCAGGAATCTTCAGAGAAAGAGAACCCATAGACCATGAACATGCTTGTAATGAGATTTATTCCAAGGTACTGGCTCCCACAGTTGTGAGGGCTTGTAAGTTTCATTTCTGTAGAGTAAGCACAGGTTGAAGATTCATGAAAGAGTTGATGTTAGGGCCTGCATTCTGAGGGCTGTCTGTAGACAGAATTCCATCTTCTTTTAGAGTGCTAGTCTTTTCTCTTAAAGCTTTCAATTGATTGGATGAAGTCACTCACACTCTGGAGGGTTATCTATTTACTCAAAATCTACTGGTTTACACATTGTTGCTCAGTCACTCAGTCATAGCCAACTCTTTGCAGCCCCATGGACTGCAGCATGCCAAGCTTCCCTGTCCTTCACCATCTCCCAGAGCTTGCTCAAATTCATGTCCATTAAGTTGGTGATGCCATCCAACCATCTCATCCTCTGTCTTCCCCTTCTCCTCCTGCCTTCAATCTTTCCCAGCATCAGGGTCTTTTATAGTGAGTCAGTTCTTTGCATCAGGTGGCCAAAGGATTGGAGTTTCAGCTTTAGCATCAGTCCTTCCAATGAATATTCAGGGTTGATTTCCTTTAGGATTGACTGGTTTCACCTTGAAGTCCAAGGGACTCTCAAGAGTCTTCTCTAACACCACAGTTCAAAGACATCAATTCTTCGGGGCTCAGACTTCATTATGGTCCAATCCTCACATCCATACATGAGTACTGGGAAAACCATAGCTTTGACTATATGAACCTTTTATGATTTACATGTTAATCTCATGCAAAGAAACAGTTTCACAGCAACATCTAGACTGGTTTTTGACTTACAGTCTGGGTACCATGGCCTCACCGAGATAACACATAAAGGTAACCATCACAGTTCACCCCTTGTCAGCTTGGCACCTGTACACATCTCCTTACACCACATTTATTCTCCAAATAAAGACAATGACAAAGTCACACTTCCAGATAACACTATGCACAACTATGCTGTGAACAACAGAAAATGCACTAACCCTTCCCGCAGAAGAGGACACAAGTTCTTTGAGTGATGTTTACTCTTCTCCTTGATAGCCTTAACATTAATATTGTGATATAAAGTTGGACAATGCTTCAGTGCAATACATCTTATGTTATGTGAGCAGGATTAGAGAGGGAATAAAACAAAGGCCTTATAGATACACATACATACAAACATATTCATAACAAAATATGGAAGATATACTAGTAATAATTAATGTCTGGATTGTGGGTATCTTTTACCTAATGGGGTGACCCAACATTAACTCCTGAAGAGTCTGGACCATTAGTACTCCTGTCTGAAGTAGACCGTTGTAGTTTTCCATTATCTGTCATCAAAGGGTATGATAGTAATAAGATATGCCCTAAGTCATCTGTCATATTCCATATATATTCTTCACTACATCCATTCTGAAGTAGTATTCCAACTTCCTAATGGTAATCAGGCTCAATCACTCCATCAAGCACATTGACACCCTTCTTTGTCATTTGATTCAGAGGCATAAGGATGCCAAAGTAGCTGGGTGGCAGTCTTAACTTTCAGTTCAATGGAATTACTGGGAGTCCTGGTGGAAGCATTCCTCTCTCAGGAACTAAGACCTCTTGATCAGCATGAGATCACAGGGACAGGAAGCAAAAATTTTGCTAGTAAATCTCTAAGGGTAATAGTATATGTGGTGCCACTCTATTTCCAGCTTTGATTCCTCGACCTACATAGTCTGGTTATAGAAGAAACAGAATCATAATATTGATTGCTGATTTTGAGCATATGCAGCCTCTTAAAGAGCCTTGCCCCAACCCTGAAAGGTATTCCCACTATCCTGGTTCTGTAACTAGGTCTTCAAAAGGCCATTCCACAGTTTGATCAAGTCAGCTGCTTGAGGATGATGGGGAACATGGTAAGAAGAGTGAATTCCATGAGCAGACCCATTGCTTTGTTTTACTTGCCATATTTGTCAGTTTTCTCCAGAGAAACAGAAAAAATATTATTTTATACACATGTATATACATACATATGTGTATATATGTATATATATACATATATATGTGTGTGTGTGTATATATATATATACATATATATATATATATATGTATATTGATGCAGTGGTAAAGAATCTGCCTTCCAATGCAGAAGATGCAAGAGACTCAGGTTCAGTCCCTAGGTTGAGAAGATCCCCTGGAGGAGGAAATGGCAGTCTGCTCTGGTGTTCTTGCCTGGAAAATCCCATGGACAGAGAAGTCTGCCAGGCTACAGCTCATGGGGTCACAAAGAGTCCGACAGGACTGAACGACTTAACACTAGCACTGTGTATATAGATATTATGTATATAATGTGTATACATATATATGTGAGTATAATGTATATACATGTATATGTATATTATATAATATATATATGAAGATATATATATATTTTTAATGGGTTCACTTAATTAAGGATGCTAAGAAATCCATGATCTGCTATCTGTAAGTTGAAAACCCAGGAAAGCTGGTGGTGTAATTCAGTCCACATCTGAAGGCCCAAGAACCAGGGGAGCCAATGGTGTAGATTCCAGTCTGGGTCTGAAAGCCTGAGAATCAGAAAAACCAAAGAAAAGTTCAGCTTCAACTCAAGAAATCAGTCAAGAATTTTAAAAGGGCAAATTTTTCCATCCTCTGCCTTTTGTTCTTTTCCGGTTCTCAATAGATTGCATAATTCCAAACCTACAATGGGAAGAGTAGTCTATTTTAATGAATCCCCTGATACAAATACTAGCCTCATTCAGAAACACCATCACAGACATATCTAGAAATATCACATAGCCTGGGCATCCTATGGCCATTCAGACCAACACATAAAATTAAGTGTCAGAGAAACAGTGTCTTGTGAAGCACCATGATGATAAATAAGACATACTATAAGTCCTCAGATGAGAATTTTGACAGAAGAATTGCATGCAAGAAAGACAAATCCATATCCAGAGAAAGTCTTTATGCCAATAAGAACAAAACACTGTCATTTCCTGATATGTCCTGGCACAGTCAACCTGCCCCCAGGCAGCTGGTTCATCAACCCTGGTAAAAGTGTCTTACTTGAACTCAGTGTTGGTCTTTATAGACATGTCAGTCATGGTGAGTGAAAATTCATGCCACTGAGCCCATGTATATCCACAGTTACCCTGGTTAAAGATTGCAGGTCCCTTTGAGGAATATAGGGGGAAAGACTGACAGTATTTAACTCTTGAGCAGGGTACCAGGGTTTATCTTCAAAGGGAACAGGCCTCTCCTTCATTCAAAGAGTTCTGGGTTTTATAAACTAGCTCAAGACTAGAAATTGATTGGGGGAACATGATTCTCTCTTTTTATGATTCAGTTTTGTTCATTTGACTTAGAACTTTTAAATTTATATCTATCAAGTGAAAATTTAGTAGGCTTGACATTTACTTCACTTCTAAGTATGCAGAGATTAACTAGCAGTGACAGAGCTCTCTGGCAGTCAGAACACAGACTGCCGCATTGACCCTGTCATCCATTTCTGCAGCCGCACCCACTTTGCTATTGGTGACTAAGTGCTGACACTTGCTCCTACTGTTCTGGGATCCAATTATCCCTATTGTGTTTAGGTTTCTCAATTTGGTGACATCAGATTCCATTGTAGTTTTTGGCTTATAGAGAAGAACCATCACAGAACTCTTCAAGGATGCCAGGGCTCCCCTTACAATGGATTTCTCCTGGTCATTATAAAAGGGGAGTCCTCTGAACCCTTCTGGGGTGGACAAGCAGATCTTAAATGACAACTTCACCTTAGATTCCAATAACACCAAGCCTCCAGATCCCTTCCTCTGCAGTAAACTAAGGCAGTTTTGGTGTTTCACCTTCCTTTAGTGGAGACTGCCTTTGCTTCATGTTATAGCCAATCAACCATTTGTTAGAGCCCTTTCTAACCCCCAAAGTTACAATGTTAAATCTAGAATATCTACTTGGCTGATCTAAATCCATAAAATTGGCCTGATCCAACTTTAAGTCCCTTCCACGATTACCCCGCCCGTAATATCCATTCCACACATAAGTCCTGGGTTTGTATGTATATAAATCAGAAAATATCATGTGGAGTGTAGTACACTTGCTTGTGGGTCACACGTTATGCCTCGCCTTTTGAGGTCTACTGGGACTTCAGTCCACTTCTCTAGGAGCAAAGGGAGACAATGGGGTGGTCCAGGTGAGAACCAGCAGTCTCTCGCAAGGCTACTTCTTATGTCAAGGTCATTACCGTTTCCTGGGACAATACAGGTTTAATTTACTCAGATGGGGTAGAAAGGTCTGCTTCTACTACAAATAACAACAACAACAATGATAATAATAGACCTGAATCTAGAAATTCAATGTTTTGCCTTTTCAGAATCTTTCCAAATATTTGCATTCCAATTTTCAGAATCCCGGGAATGAGTCAGTTATACATCATGTGAGGCATGATATCAGGTTCTCATGTGCTACAGACATAGCATCACTTCTGTGGGATCCCTTACATAATTGCATAATCACATCTAGTTAAGAAGACCCCCAGACAAACCCCAACTGAGAGTTTGTCCTCCAAACCAAGAGCTCCTTAAATATGCCCAGGACATGAACAATAAAAAGCCTAAGGGCTGTCACAGATAGTAGGAGATTGAAGAATCATGGCAACTAAATGCAGTGTTGGCTCCTGGATTAGACTCTGAATCAATAAATTTTTTGTTTTGCTATAAAGGGCATTAGCAGCACAAGCGGCAAATTTGAACAAGGTCTGTAGATACTGAGGCTTTAGGGGAACCAGAAGTTGAGTACAGAGTATGAGAAAGATGATGTAGGAAGAAAAATATCAGTTCAGACAAGAAGGAATACAGATTTCTAGCTTTATTGTTTCACATCAGGCTGGTTTATGCAAAAAGAGAAGCTGCAGAGGGACACGGGGTCTGTGCTTTGGGATTCTCAGAGATTCCACGCATATGAAAAGGAGGTGAATAAATGGATTTGGGAGGGAGTTTGGGGCTCCTGGACCCAAGGAATAGGTATTCCCTGGACCAGAGCTCAAAGGCCTCACCCAGACCCCCAGCAACTGGGGCAGGCCCAGCAGGAGGGGCAGGAGAAGAGGAAGTATTTGTCCGTCTGTTGTCCCCAGGCCAGCTCTTCTTGGCTCAGGGTCCACTTCAGCAGCAGCCGCCTCCAGAGGACTGACCGCTTCCCCCTCCGCAGCACCCGGAGCCCCCCGAGGGCTGGGGGCAGCAGTCAGAGCTCTGGGGTCTGCAGTGGTGGGACCTGCGGCGCCTGTGGTGGCTCAGGCAGCAGCCCCCAGACCCAGAGCTGCAGCAGCCCCCGGAGCTGGGGCCACAGCAGGAGGAGACTGGGGGGCACTTCGGGGGACACTTTGGGGGGCATTTTGGAGTGGGGCACTTGGGGGTGCACTTGGGAGGGGGCTGGCACTGTTGTTGGTTCTGCTGGCAGGACATCTTGGTGGGCAGGCTCAGGAGCTGAGGGAGAATCAGAGAACAGATCAGACCAGCACACAGAGACTTCCCGGCCCCTTCCTGACCTTTCACCATCTTTCTATCCCCTTTCGTTTGACAAACTATTTAAGGCAGCCCTAGATAAATAAACACTGAAAGTTTCATTGTTCCCAGTGGTTGCTCAAATGCTCTCATAGCTTCTTTTTTTTAATGTCAAATGTTCTCCTGCTGTATAATTAGAAAAACTGAGATCAAATAATAAGAAAATGTTCTCAAACCCAAACATCCAGTATGTAGGAGAGCTACTATAATTATACTGTAAGAACCATGAAAAAATCCAAGAAGCAGTTTAGAAATGAAGTCATATCTTTAGGGAAAATAGTCATTCCCTCTTGGAAAATTTCCTAGATATTCTTGTCCTATAGGGATATAGATGTTCACAATCTCAAAGGATGTTGGAGATTGCCCAGGAGAAGTAGCTTTTTAATTAATATAAGCTGGGACTTGCACACAGGCCCTTGAGCTAGTCCAGTGCTCTGTATTCTCCATAGACACTCACCACAGACTAATACCTCAGCACCAAGCTTTGGGGTTTGCCTCTTCACTTCTGCAGACCCACTAATCTGAGAGTTTAAAAGAGGTCAGTCAGTTCTGATTTCCTCTCTCCTGGCTGAGTACTACTATCACCATCTCTGCTTTTCCAGGAGGACAGTTACGTTTTCAGAGATAAGCGTCCCTTTTTGAACACACCTGTAGGTTAGCATGATGATCAATGTTGCAAATCCTTCAGATCACTGACCAAAGAACACATCAGTTGGATTTCTCTAGAGCACTCAGTCACAACTCCACAACTCCTCCTACCCAGGTTCCCAGCCTCCTCATTGCCCCTTCCCTCAGCTTTCCCAAGACTTGTTATTTTGCTAAAAAAAAAAGACCAGTCTCATCCTCTTCTCACCCTCCCCATCTCAGCATACACACATAGGCATGCAGACACATTGCAAAGCCTCCACATGTCCTCCCCCCTGGTCTGAGCATCGTCTGTAGAAAGCCCTGCTCCAGGTCCCAGTGGACACTCACCAGTGCATACACAGCCCAGCGCTGTCAGCACCCAGGAGAGGAGTGGATGGAGGTGCTCTGGCCCCGAGGCCCTTTTATCCCAGCCTCGCGCTCTGCCCTCAGATGTGAGACACTACCTGGGCATGAGAAGACTGCTTCCTTCCACCCATGTGGTTCCTGTGACAGCCGGTGACTGGCAGTGCCTCGCCTCCCTGCACGTGGCTCAGGACATCTGTGACCACCAAGGTTACGGCTGCTCAGAAATGCAGGCAGGGAGGGAAAATCCTCTTGTCCTCCCCGACTTGTTCTTTCTGAAGGGCCCCTTTCTTGAGGACTCCTGCCTTTCCTTCTTGGAACCATCCTGCCTCCATCCCTACCCCTTGCTCTGCCCAACACTACCTTTTTCTTCCCAAATGTTATCAATGACTACATACAATCTGGTTTAAAGCACGTTTTAAAGATATTTGTTCATGTTTTATTCCATCTTCATAACCCTGACACTATATATATAGTTTCAACTTTATAGTAATGGCATCATACTTGAGTGACTCATCTGTAACTTTCTTCTTTACACAGGACTTTGTGAGTTACTCAAGCTGATTTGCGTAGCTATAGTTTCTTTCTACAATGTATAGTATCTATCTTATGATTAGAGTGTGAGAGCTTGATTTTATCCTTCCTCTTTTTTTAGATGAGCACTTAGATTGTTTGCTCTCTTTGCTGTATAAAGATTGCAGCTATGGAGATTTTTGTTTGCTTTCATATATATTGGGGAGATTCTCTAAGTTAAGCCCCTACAAGTGGGGCTGTTGTGTTTTAGATCATGTCCATCACTCTAATTTCCTCTTATCAATTTCTAGTTCTACTTGTGATATATTAATATAAGAATCACCCTTTCTACATGCTGTTACTGGACTTAAAATAATTGCCATTGGATGCATATGAATTGGTATACTATTGGAGTTTTAATGTGTCTTTTTGCTTAGTAATGATCATGAGCATCTTTTTATGTTGGTCATTTGGATTTTCTCTTCTACGAATTTTCTGTTTTTATTTTAAAACTATTTTTCTATTTTTAATTTCTTTTTGTTAGGATCTGTCAGTGTTCTTCACATATCCTGGTTACTAATGCACTATTCTTAAATGAGCTGTATCTTTCCTGAATAAATTGTTTTCCTGTTTGCCTTTTAATGCTGTCATTTAATTAGAAAGTGTTTTATTTTTAACATAACTGCATTTCTGCACCATTGTATTGTTTGCACTTTTCATGATTTTAAGACTTCTCAACCATTTATAAATTCAGAAATCTGTTCTTTTCAGTTTTCTTTGGAAAGTTGTAAAATGTTGCTTTCTTTCAGAAGTTAAGCGAGTTTGGGGCAGAATGGATTCATGCATATGCATGGCCCAATGGCTTTGCTGTGCCTGAAAAGATCACATTGTTAATTGGCTGTACACCAATATAAAGTAAGAAGTTTTTAAAAAGTTAAGGCCTTTATTCAACCTAGAAAGAATTTTTGTACAATTTCATATTTAACATTTTTTCCAAGTGGATAACAGTTATCTCCTTATCATAATCAAATATTTCACTTTCACCACTAATCTAAAATACCTACTCAGTCAAAACTGAATTTCCATATATGTGCACTTCTGTAGTTGGACTGATGATTATTTTCATTGTCAGTTTGTCCCTGTGAGAATATCCTGCTGCCTTCATTACTGTAGGTGTAAAATCAGTTGCACTATCTAATCATACAGGTTCCGTGATTTTGTTCTGCTCCCTAAGATTGTTTTAACAATTACTAGATCTCTCTTCTTTCTTATAAATTTTAGAGTCAGCTTGTCATGTCCCACAAATGGAAATGAAGAAAGACAAAACATCTTCAGAATTGTGATGAAAATTTCACACGATATTTTCATTAATCTGTGGAGTGACAAATTTTATAATTTTTCTTTCTATTCATTCATAAATACAATATAACTCTACTTATTTTGGTACTTTATAATTTATTTCAATAAAGTCTTCTCTTTTACCAAAAAATTTTACACAAGGACCATATTTTAGACTTTATATATTTTTTATACTTTAGCAAATTCTAAAGTTATATTTTTGAATTACTTTTTGCTGGTCAGTAAAAACATAATTTGTTATATATTCTGATACATCTTGCAACTTTTCTAACTTTTGTTTTTATTTTAATTTCCTGTAGCAATTATTCTTACACATATGATTTTTATATAATCGTTTTTCCTTAGGTTACATTCTTAGAAGTTAAATGCCTATTTTAAAGAGTATGTTCACCTTAAAGCTAATTTGTATACAAAGAGTAATTATGTGTTGAATAATGAATCACCAAGCTTCCATTCAGATGGCTAGGCCAATCTATATTTCTAACAACTTAAAATCCACTTCTGATCACCTTCAGCAATACTAAGCTTTGTTACCCCTTTTATATTTGTTCCAGTTCTGTATAAAGGAATAAATCTGATAGGCCTCATTCCTGAGAAGTCATTCTTATTTATTTGTACTTTGTGGTTACTTGCATGTACAAACATGAAACAATAAATTTCAAAATGCATTATTCATGTGAATTTCTCCCTAAGCTATTTGTTCTTGCATTTTGTCCATTAGTTTGTAAGTAGGTTTATTTATTTTCTATAAAATTATAATAAATTACTGTTTATTTTGAATTTTGACCTATTACTGATTTGTATATTTTGTTTTCTCTCAGGTGGTTGTTTCTAAAATTATGCATTGCCCCATATAGGTTTTTAATGTGGTGATATTTTATTAGTTACTTTATTTTAATTGGAGGATAATTGCTTTACAATATTGCGGCGGGTTTTGCCATACATTGACGTGACTCAGCCACGGATGCTCATGTGTCCCCAGACCTGAATCCCCTCCCTCTCCCCTCCCCACCCATCTCTCTGGGTTGTCCCAATGCACCAGCTTTCAGTGCCCCGCTTCATGCATCAAACTTCCACTGGTCACCTGTTTTACATAAGGTAATACACATGCTTCAGTGCCATTCTCTCAAATCATCCCACCTTCGCCTTCTCCCACAGATCCAAAAGTCTGTTCTTTACATCTGTCTCTTTTGCTGCCTTGCATATAGGGTCATCATTGCCATATTTCTAAATTCCATATATATATGCATTAATATACAGTATTTGTGTTTCTCATTCTGACTTACTTCACTCTATAGGATAAGCTCCCGTTTCACCCACCTCATTAAAACTGACTCAAATGTGTTTCTTTTTAGAGCTGAGTAATATTCCATTGTGTCAATATGTACCACACTTCCTGATCCATTCGTCTGCCGATGGACGTCTAGGTTGCTTCCATGTCCTAGCTATTGTAAACAGTTCTGCAATCAACATTGGGATACATGTGTCTCTCTCAATTAATGTGGTGGTATTTTTTGCCATGCTTAAAATATTTTACTTACAAAAAATCACTAGGTACATATTCTAGTAATTTTGAAGTATTGATTTATTGTTGTTAGTATAAGTAGATGTTTGGAGTAGAAGGAAATGAAAAAGAATCACTTATACATATAGTGTGGGATCTGGAAAACAGAGGAAAGTTCATCTGCGTTAATTCTCACTAGAGGCCAGCATTCTTCTCTCCTACCTCCTGAGATTATGAGAGCCTGACCACAGAAGAAACATGTTCTCTCAGAACATCAGTCCTTTACTAGCACACATTATTTATGTTAAAATGGCACCCAAGCCATTGAGATCTAAACCCAGTTGTAAAGATGTTACATCATGTTGCTAAACCCAAGTCAAGTTAACTGGTATTTTAGGGCACTGCCCTTTGTGGTGGCAGAGGCATGGACAGAATAATTTCCACAGTCCATCATCTTTGGAATGAATAGACTGGATTCCTGAATCAAAGCTGCCTGCATGAACAAAGCAGTCAAAATCTTGACTACATTCTAATTAAATATACTCTTTGAAACAGCATGAGCCATACCCAGGTATTCAAAGAGAAGATTTATGCAAGATGATAGGGTTTGTACACTGTAATGTGAACATCTCAGAGTAAGAATTCTGTTGATGATGGCTCAAGTCATCATCAAAGTAAAATTAGCACTAATATTAATGAATAAATTTTAAAACTCGTTACCCATTGAATGCACAGTCCTATATTAGGAGCTGATGAGGGAGATAGAAATATAAGACCCAAGCTGAGAATTCAAGGAGACTTTGTTTTAAACGTATTTCAGAGAAAAGACTCAAAAAGAATATCACAGCAAGTTATATTTGAACAAAACAGTTTCGGTAGAACATAAAACATGGAATAAACCATAGGAGTTTGACAAGCAGAAACAAATTACAGTAGGAAAAAAGTGAGCCATTTCAGCTTAAGAAGAATATTTCTAAGTGGAAGTAGCAAAGTCTATACTGGAGATGTATCCAAGGTCTACAAAGCCCTCAACAATCCATCAGCAGAGACTGGCTCATTGTAGACCCCAAGGTGACACCTCCTTAGTGGTCCAGGAAACTTACTTCTGAAGGTGAGGGATGGAACCTAGTGAAGAATAGAATTCAGTGAAGGAATTGAAACCCAATGAGGGATGGGGCAAAGGAGAGATAAGTCATGTTAGAGGCAGAACAATTTAGAGATGGCTGAGCACCAGGCAATTCCAGATGCAGAGAGAATCATGATGAGATATATACATGTGTGTATGGGTGTAGATGTGTATACATCCACATGCATACATATCGTCTCATATTTAGCCTCTCTCATAATCTCTGTGATATTTCTAAGTAGCAGTGTATTCAAGTACATACAGACTATATATCTCAGCACTGTAGGGTTCATACTGCACAAAGGGACCTAGATATTATCAAATCAATATCTATTCTGGGTCTAAGGAATTCCTGAGTTCTTCCCCAAGTCTGAGGAAAGTAGACTTTCTTTCTATAATTATCTCTAACTCCAATTCTTCTTCATCTGATAAATTAGTCTAGTTGTTTAATAATCTTGTAATATCATAGATAGGGCTCTTGTTATCTGGCTTACTATCAACCCAAATGCAAGCTCTGGCCCTTTCCCTTACTCTCCTACAAATGTGAAAATACCAATATTCCTATGAAGAAAAGCCTGTGTTCATATAGATAACTGAGTTGAAGTCCTAAAAGAGTAGAAATTGGAAGACACTCATAAAACAGAAAGAGACAAAAAAAAATTCTATGAAGTATTAGACATTCCTGTCTTAGGCTTCCCTGGTGGTTCAGCTGGTAAAGAATCCTCCTGCAATGAGGGAGACCTGGGTTCAATCCCTGGGTTGGGAAGATTCCCTGGAGAAGGAAACAGCTACTCACTCCAGTATTTTGGCCTGGAGAATTCCGTGGACCATATAGTCCATGGGGTTGCAAAGAGTCAGACACGACTCAGCGACTGTCACTCACTCAAATATTCTCCGGCCTCCACTTCACTAGGAATGTCTGTTTCTTGACTAATTTACATCAGGCCATGCCCAGCCTTACACAGTTTCACCATCTCTTCACTACCTTTCCTCCCTCTTGGCTGTAGACTTCATTCAAGCCTCCCATACAACCATGGGGAATCTGAATTCTCACTCTAATTAACAAATTAAGTCATCTCTCTCTGCCTCCTCCACAAAACTTCATTCCTGGCTCATATTTTCTTGTTAAAACCTAGCAACAACCTCAACATAATGAAAGGGTCTTTTATTTTCTAACCATATCAACTCTCTTTAGAAAGCAGCTGTAAATTATAAAAGATGAATATGTTGGCATTTGTAACAATATATACAGAGAAGCCTGGCGGGCTACAGTCCATAGGGTCGCACAGAGTTGGACAAGACTAAAGCGACTTAGCACCCACACAGCACACACTTAAACTCTCTACCAGAAATGTATGTTGCTTTAGTTCACTGACTCTCACAAATTACTGGACAGTTATTTTGATATTATCTCCTTTGTAAACTGACAAAACTGAGAAGAAGGATGTGATAGTTTTCAGAGTTGTGCAGCCAATAGGTGGCAGAATGATTCTCTCAGGTCTCTATGACTCTTTAAATGAGGTTCTCAGTTGTTGTGGTACATATACATATGCAAACAAACCCAAACTCATGCTCCTGAGGGTGCACACACACACACTCTCTCTCTCTATCTCACAAAAAATAATAGAGCTCGAAGATTCTGTGAAACTTGATTTAAAGCAGATTGCTCAGGACCCTTGAATTAAGATTTGGGAGACAAGAAAAAAGTTGGGAGTTGGGAATTCAGGGTCTAAAATTAATCAAGGTGGCTATCTTCCAGGGAGAGAGAGTGGGGAGGAATTACAGGTAGGGATTTTCTTCCCTGTCACCTTTTCTAAGCAGTCATATTCCTGGTTGGGAGCAGATGCCCGGAGCTTCATGGAGGGAGGCAGAGAGGAGCTGCCAGTCATCACCTGTCATTGGTCACAGGAGCCACATGGGTGGCAGGAGGTGGTCTTCTCATGCCCAGGTCATGTCTCACACCTGAGGGCAGAGCCCAAGACCAAGCTTAAAGGGCCCTGGGGCCAGAGCACCTCCATCCACTCCTCTCCTGGGGTGCTGACAGCCCTGTGCTGTGTGTACCCTAGTGAGTGTCCCCTGGGAGTGGAAGCAGGAGCTTCCACAGAGGATGCTCAGAGCAGAAGGGAGGGTGGGGGGCAGGGCCTTGGGGATGGCAAGAATGAGGGGAGCTAGAGAGAAAATCTAGAAATCTGATGAAGGCTGAGCTGTGAGGTAGGGGGTGGCATTTGTGTATCTATGCTCTGTGCTCTAAGTTAGTTCTATATCTTTTTGAGTTTCTCAGACTTAGATAAGCTAGAACTTTCAGAATGAAAATCTTACCCTGGAGAAATCAGCTGTGTTTCTTCTACACAGCCTCTACTAGGGTCACAGTGATTTTCAAACAGTGGAGACCAGAGGCAACATATTTGGGGTTTGATAAACAGAGAGATCCATGGGCCTCAGCCTCATGAAGCATCATTGAGTTGGTCAGGAGTGCTGCCTAGTCATCTGTATCAGAAACTCAAAAGTTGAATGAGTAACACGTTGAAATTCACCTGCTAAAGTGTGGAAAAAATGGTTCTGTGTTACAAAGGGTTTATAACCAAGACTAGATTCACTAGACCAGAAACCCTAGGTTCACATTCAGCTTGCCTTGATTGGTTTGGGACTCTCTTCTCTATTTCTAAAATGATTTGGTGACTCTATTTTATATACACATAGAAATAGATGTATACCTGTACACATAGGTATAGATATATACAAGTATGAACATAGATAAATACAGATACAGATAGATAATATATAAACAGAATTTCAGAGGGTCAACATATGGGCTGGTTAACCAAATACATATGTACAATTATGAAATTATATATCATACATATGATAACAATATGTGTCTCTGGAAAGCTCTGTGGGAAATTCCTCCAGCAGGGAATTCTTAGTTCTTCCTTAGCAGAGAGCACAGCTGCTCCAAACTGGCTCCTCAGTCAGTCAGATCAGTTGCTTAGTCATGTCTGACCCTTTGTGACCCCATGGACTGCTGCATGCCAGGCTTCCCTGTCCATCACCAACTCTTGGACCTTGCTCAAACTCATGTCCATTGAGTCAGTGATGCCAACTGGCTCCTAAAGTGGACATTTTCAGAATTCTGAGTGGTGTAGAGTGAACTTGAGTCCGATTTTGTGAAGGCTGATTTTGCCTTCTCTAGTGAAAGTATCCTGACTTCGGGCAACTTTGTTAATTCAGTTGTCCTCTATGTCTTGCTTTGTTGAAAGAAGGCAACCTATGTCTGTTTTACAAAAAGCTCTCAAATTGCAAATGAGATAGTGGGAAAGCATTTGAAAAACTATATTGTAGATAAAATTTCTCTGTGACTTACTTTGCCAGGCTTTTAGAATGTCAGAGAAAGACAAGATGGCAAAAGTCCATAAAGGAAGTCTCTGTGTGCTGGTCTGGCCTGTTCTCTGACTCCCCCTCAGCTCCTGAACACGCCCACCAAGATGTCCTGTCAGCAGAGCCAACAGCAATGCCAGCCCCCTCCCAAGGGCCCCACCCTGAAATGCCCCCCAAAGTGTCCCCCGCAGTGCCCCCCAGTCTCCTCCTGCTGTGGCTCCAGCTCCGGGGGCTGCTGCACTCTTTTTCCTTTTTAAGACATATTTTTATATTAGGGATATTAAATCCTTACCTGGCACATGTGTTGTATTTCTCCGTGGTTGATTACTTGTCCTTTTGCCTTTGCAACCTGCAATTAAATTTGTATATAATTTATCCACCTTTTCCTTACATATTATGAGATTTGTGCCATTCTTATTTTCCGGCCACTTAATAATGAAGTAACAATCACCTACTCTATTTCCTTTATAGTATTGTCTCATCATTTAAAATTTAAAAGAAAGTTTTTCAAGAATGGGAAAAAGGCTAAAATGTGTTAATGTACCAGTTTGTAGCTTAAAAGGGAGGAGAGTGAGAAGGTACAGCAAAAAGAATACAGTCTGAATTACTTCACATTAACTCTCAGCAGTGCCTCCTCCAACTCCCTGAGAAGAGGACAGAATGAAAAAGTAAGAAAAAGAAACCTTGCATTAATGCATGGCCTCAGAAAGCCTTTGGTCACCAAACTGTTTATTGAATGAGGCCAAAGCCATTGACAGCTAATATCCAAGGCCAGAGGGTCAGTCCAAGTGATATGGTTATAATCGTATTTCTGACTCATCACTCAAGTCCAAGTAGATTGATATTTGGGCTCTGCCCTACCTCAAGGAAGAGGTGTGGACCAGATGACCTCTTTACCCCATCATTCTAGGAATCAGGAGCTGGGATCCCGTGTGAGCCAGTGCGCAGATATCCTGTCCACTCCCCCATAACTAAGCTAATAGGAACAAGCTGGGCCAATGTCATAACCAGGTGAGACAGAGGCAGATCTCTGCAGGGTGATGTGGCCATCACAACTCACTGTGCCTGTCTCAGAGTGTGGTCTCCTAGGAGCGTAACCTGTCATAGAGAAGAGCAAACCTCAATATCAGTGCTAATGCTAATGAAAGGATTTTTAAGAATCTCTGAACCACCTGTGTGTGTGTAACCTTGTACAGTTGCTGAAGGGAATCAGAAATATAAGACCCAAGTTGTATTGTCAGAGGATCTATTAAAATTTCATTCATGAGAAATGTCACATAAAAGCTATGGAGTAAGCAGGACTTGAAGTCCCTGACTCAGAAAGGAAAACATCATGGAATAAAGCATAGGACTAGGATAGGGAGATGGTGAAGGACAGGGAAGCCTGGCATGCTGCAGTCCATGCGGTCGCAAAGAGTCGGACACAACTGAGCAACTGAACAACAAAAGGATAGGGAGAGACATGTTTCCAGTACAACCAATATGTCAGTTCGTTCAGGGAAGCAAATCAGAAATTGAATTAGTTGTACTAAGTCATATTGCAGAGAGCCTTGGATGTCAGTCAAAGTGCTGCCCATGCTCTGGAGCCCTGGATGAGACTTCCTTAAAGTGTGGGGGTAATGATTCCTAGGGTGTGGGATGATGGAGAGAGAACACGCCTGTATCCCAGTGAAGATTGGCATCAAGGATAAATCCTAACACATGGAGGCAATGAAACATCAGAGGAGGCTGTGCATCTTGAGATATCTTGTGCTGAGAACATAGACAAGGTGGATTCTGTATCCATATCTATGTCTGTATTATATATACTGTTAAACAATTTAAAATACAATTATGTCCACACATACAGCTCACCAAAGGTCCGTCTAGTCAAGGCTATGGTTCTTCCAGTGGTCATGTATGGATGTGAGAGTTGGACTATAAAAAAAGCTGAGCACCGAAGAAGCTCCTTGCAGTCCAAGGAGATCCAACCAGTCCATCTTAAAGAAGATCAGTCTTGGGTGTTCACTGGTAGGACTGATGTTGAAGCTGAAACTCCAATAACTTGGCCACCTGATGTGAAGAGCTGACTCATTTGAAAAGACCCTGATGCTGGGAGATTGAGGGCAGGAGGAGAAGAGGACAATAGAGGATGAGATGGTTGGATGGCATCACTGACTCAGTGGACTTGGGTTTGGGTGGACTCTGGGTTTGGGTGGAATCTGGAGTCCCTCTGGTGAGGGACAGGGAGGCCTGGGGTGCTGTGGTTCATGGGGTCGCAAAGAGTCGGACACGACTAATCAACTAAACTGAACTAAGTATAGCTCACCAGATACTGATTCTCCTTGCCCGACAGACTTAGGCGTAGATACTACTGTTACGTCTTTGTGTGTGTGCTAAGTCGTGTCATACTCTTTGGGACTCCATGGACTATAGCCTGCCAGACTTTTCTGTCCATGGAATTTTCCAGGCAAGAATACTGGAGTGAGTTGCCATTTCCTCCTCCAGGGAATCTTCCTGACCCAGGGATCAAACTCCTGTCTCTTGCATCTCCTGCATTGGCAGGGGGGTTCCTTACCACTGCGCCACCTGGGAAGACTGAGTTCTGTCTACCTCCTCTCAAACTCTAGAGAGTTATTTTGGACACTTATGGAGGGAGCGCTTTCTTTTCATAGCTAACTCCTAGGTCTAATTTGCCTTCATCTAATTAATTTGATGATTTTTTAAAATACTACTGCTCTGTAGGCAAGGGAGGACACAAACAAAATTAACATCAGCCAATATATTAATCTCCATAAAACGTTCGAAGGTTTAAAAAAAAAGTCCTTGAAGGAACACTTGTGTGGAAGTCTTCCTATTCTGTCAGGTCCTCCTGCCTCTTCCAGCTGGAGGCTTATTTCCACAGCATCCTCCTCTACAAAGGCCTCAGGACTGAATTCTGTCATTGTCTCTCCCTGCTACTTTCTGGTCCACAGGCTCAGCCTCTTTCCTCATGTAAGGTCCTTGGAAGGCAAATTCTCATTCTACCATAGAAGTCAATGCATATTTACTCTCTAGCTCCTCTGCATGGATATCATTTTATGAAAATGTACAAAAGAACTCAGTTGAAAAAAAAAATGTTCATTTAAAAAGTTAGATGTACTTATCCTAGAAAGTAACTTACCTAAAAAAAAAGCTACTCATTTTTAATTATCAGTGAGTAGATAGCTCATATGAGGGTCCATTGTGTTATAGGGCCTTTTGCAGGAAGAAAAACATCTTTGTTCCATGATTCTGTTGACCCTCAGGATACTATTGAGAGTGATTCTTAGCAACTAATTTAAAGCTGAGGAAACTAAGAATGCGAAAAGTTGGGTGATTTTTCACAAGATCACACAGCTGAGTGTCAGGACCGGGATTCTGTCCCTTGTGTGTTTCACACCCAATCCAGGCTTTGAACTGGACTGGTACAGACACACACAGGCACACACACATGATGGGCCTGGGGGGCTGGGACACAGCAGAGACACTTGGAGACTTCATGAATCTCAGTTCAAAGCAGACCATCAGGGAATTAGGACAGGAGTGCTTGGGAGGCCAAACACTAAGACGAAGGTGTGAGGGACAGACAGATGTAAGGAGAATGAGGTGGCACTGATGCTGGCGATGCCCTGAGCCCCATGGAGGGAGGCAGGGAGGAGCTGTCCAGTCATCACCTGTCACAGGAGCCACGTGGGTGGCAGGAGGCGGTCCTCTGATGCTCAGGCCCTGTCTCACACCTGAGTGCTGAGGCCAAGGCTGGGATAAAAGGACCTCGGGGCCAGACCACCTCCATCCACTCCTCTCCTGAGGTGCTGACAGACCCTGAGCTGCTTGTACTCTGGTGAGTGTCCACTGGGAAGGAGATAGGGCCTTGGGGGCCGTGGTCCGTATTATTAGAGAGAGACAAGGCCTGGAAGGACGGAAGGAGCCAGGAACTGGCAGGAAGAGTGAGAGAACCATAGGAGTTTAGTGATGACTAGGGACACTCTGAGGGAACCAAAGATGCTGTATAGGACTCCCAGGATGAAAGGAAACCATTGGCTGCTCTGACATTCTGGAACAGGTCTCAGAAATGGAGTTTACCTTCAAGAGATACTGTATTCCCTGCAAAGTACGATCTGGGGACAGCAATTCTCAGAGTGAGGCAAGGATCAGAGGCACTCTGGGAGATTGCTGCATACGTGGGTCAGGATAGAGCCTGGGAATGCATTGCACAAGTTCTAGAGGGGAAAAAGCACAAGAAGTTTAAAGCTCTCTAGGTCAAGGATAGTGTAAGAGGTGTCTCTGAGGCCATCAGAAGCCAGGTTCTGATAAGGGACGTCTTATCTTTCTCTCTAACAAGGTGAACCAGCCAGGAAATTGCTAAGACTCCTTCCAATCTAATGTTGTAAATATCTAAAATGTTCAATTATTTGCAATGTTAACAAAATATTTTTTCCATAAAGAAAATATTTTGGTAATATTTGGATGACATAAGTGAAAAAATTATGTTTTAGTGAATATCATTTGGTCTCAGTCTTCAAATTAATGAAACAATTGATGACCTCGTTTTACTTTAAAATGATAAGCTGAGGTTCAGAGGAGATGCTGTCAGAGTGGTTGATAAGACATTAAAATGATAAAAGGGTCAGGTTATTTAAATGCATGTATTAGAAATGATTCTAAAAGTTCAGGAAGGGGCAGGGAGGTCTCTGTGTGCTGGTCTGACCTGCTGTCTGTCTCTCCCTCAGCTCCTGAACCCACCCACCAAGATGTCCTGCCAGCAGAACCAGCAGCAGTGCCAGCCCCCTCCCAAGTGTGCCCCCAAGTGCCCCACCCCTAAATGCCCGCCAAAGTGCCCCCCAGTCTCCTCTTGCTGTGGCCCCAGCTCCGGGGGCTGCTGTGGCCCCAGCTCCGGGGGCTGCTGCGGCTCTGGGTGTGGGGGCTGCTGCCTGAGCCACCACAGGCGCCGCAGGTCCCACCACCGCAGACCCCAGAGGTCTGACTGCTGCCCCCAGCCCTCGGGGGGCTCCGGGTGCTGCGGAGGGGGAAGCGGTCAGTCCTCTGGAGGCGGGTGCTGCTGAAGTGGACCCTGAGCCAAGAAGAGCCGACCTGGGCACGACAGACGGACAAACACTTCCTCCTCCTCCTCACCTCTTGCTGGGCCTGCCCCTGTCCCTGGGCATTTGGGTGAGGCCTTTGAGCTCTGGTCCAGGGGATCCCTGTGCCTTGGGGTCCAGGACCCCCAAACCTCTCCCCCAAACCCATTTATTCACCTCCTTTCCCACATGTGTGGCAGCCTTGGAAACCCCAAAGCACAGACCCCATGTCCCTCTGCAACTTCTCTTTTTGCATAAATCAGGCTGATGTGAAACAATAAAACTAGAAATCTGTATTTCTTGTCCGATTGATTTTCTCTTCCTACCTCATCTTTCTCATACTCTGTCCTCAACTCCTAGTTCCCTTAATGTGTATCTATAGGCTTGTTCAGATTCACCTCTTGTGCTACTAATGTTTCTTATAGCAAAACAAAATTTTGTTGATTCAGAATCGAATTCAGGGTCTAATATTGCATTTAGTTGCATGTTTCTTCAGTTCCCTCCTGTTTGTGACAGTCCTTCAGGCTTTTTGTCTTTCATGACCTGGACATTTTTTTATGAACTGTTGGTTTTGTGGACAAACACTCAGTGGGGTTTGTCTGAGGTTTCTTCTTGACTAGATGTGATTATGCATATTTATAATGGTTCCCACAGAAGTGATGCTATGTCCTTCATAGAGTCAGAAGTTATGCCTCACATGATGTGTAATTGACTCATTCCTGGGATCCTGAAAATTGCAATGCAAATATTTGGGAAGATTCTGAAAAAGTGAGACATTAAATTTCTGACTTCTTTTCAATTGCCTTTTTTTTTTTTTTTGGTAGTAGAAGCAGCCTTCCCACCCCACTTAAGTAAATTAATCCTGTATTGCCCCAGCAAATTATAACAACTTTGCCTGAAGTAGTTACCTTGCAGGAGATTGGTGGTTCTCACCTGGACCCACTCGCACCATCTCCCTTTGCTCTTAGATGTATAAGTGAACTCAAGTTCAAGTAGGCCTGAAAAGCTGAGACATGAATTGTGACCAACAAACAGTTGGATTATAGTCCAAAAGAACTACATGATTTTTTCCCTGATTTATACAGACACAAACCCAGCGGTATGTGTAGAATGCATATTAGGAGCATGGGATAATTATGAAAGGAACTTAAAGTTGCTTCAGGCCAAATTTATTGATATGATCAGGCAAGTAGATGTTCCTAGACTCAACATTCTAACATTGTGGGTTAGACAAGGCTTTAACAGTTTGGCTGATTGGTTACCATGAAGAAAAAGTCAGTCTCCACTAAATGAAGGTTAAATGCAAGAACTTCCTTGGTATACTGCAGAGGAAGGGATCCAGAAGCTTGGGTTGATTAGAATGTTAGAGTGAAGTTATCATTTATATCCACTTGTCCATCCCAGAAAGGTCCAGAGGACTTACTTCTTACCACAACCAGGAGAGATCAACTGGTAAGGAGAGCCCTGGCATCCTTAACTAACTCTGCAATTGTGCATCTCTCTAAGTCAAAAACTACAGTGGAATCTGATGTCACTAAATTGGGAAACCAAAATGCAATAGTGATAATTGGATCCAGGATAGCAGGGCCAAGTGGCAGCACTTAGTCATCAAGAGCAAAGTGGGTGTGGCGACTGTAATGGACCTCAACATCAAAGTAGCAGTCAGGATGTTCTGACTCCCAGAGAGCTATGTCTCTGGTAGAGTTCATCACGCTGTACTTAGAAGTGAAGTAGATTGGAAGTCCACTAAATTCTCAGTTGATCCGTATAAGTGGAAGAGTTCTAAGACATGTGAATAAAACTCTGACAAGAAAGAACATGCTCCCCAATCAACTTCTAGTCTTGAGCTAGTTAACAGACCCAGAACTTTTTGAATTAAGGAGAGGGCAAGTCCCCTTAAAGAAGGATTCCAGTACTCTGCCCAAAAGTTATGCTGTCAATCTTTCCCCCAACCTTCCTCAAAGGGACCTTGGACCTTTGACCAGGGTGATTATGGTTATTTATGGATTCAGCAGGATTTTTACTCATAAGGGCTGATGTGTCTATAAAGACCAACACTGAGTTCACAATAAGACACTATTACTTGGGTTGATGAGCCAACTACCTGGTGGCAGGCTGACTGCATCAGGGCACTCACATCATGAAAGGGCAGTGCTTTGTTCTTATTGGAATAAGGATTTCCTCTGGACACAGATTTGCCTTCTTTGCATGCAATTCTTCTGCCAAAGCATTCATCTGAATGAGCCTTAATATGAATGGATAAGATGGATAAGAGTGCCTTATCCATCATCATGGTATTCCATGTGGCACTGCTTTTATGATAGTTAATTTTATTTTTTGGCCCCAGGGGTGCCCAGGCTAAACAATATTTCTGGATACATCTGTGAGGGTATTTCTGGATGAGATTAGTATTTGAATCATCGATTCAGTGGATTACTATCCCCAGTGTGGGTTGGGAATAATACAATTTGTTGACAGCCTAAATAGAACAAGGAGCACAGGATGGAAGATTTTGCCCTTTTAAAATTTTTGCCTAATTTTGTGGGGACACTGACCTTCTCCTGCTCTTGGCACTGCTGTTTCTTGGCTTTCTGGCCCAGACTGGCATCTACACCATTAGCTCCCCTGATTCTCAGGCCTTTAGACTTGGACTGAAGTACAACATCAGCTTTTTGTGGGACTTTACTGCATCCTTTATTGCATTAGCCCAATTTAAAAAATAAATCTCTTCATGCATACATATATATAATCATTCTTCTGTTATAGAATTCACTGTTCTTACCATGTTCCCTATCATCCTCAAGCAGCTAGATGATCAAACTGTGGAATGGCCTTTTAAAGACCTAGTTTCTGAACCAGCATAGTGGGAATACCTTGAGACTGGGGCAAGGCTCTTTAGGAGGCTACATGCTACATGCTCAAAATCAGCAATCAATATTATGGTTCTGTTTCTTCTACAGTCAGATGATATATGTCCAGGAGTAAAAGGTGGAAATAGAGTGGCACCTCTCACTACTACTTTTAGAGATCTCCTAGCAAAAGCTTTGCCTCTTGTCCCTATGACCTTATGCTGTTCAAGAGGGTCCTTAGGTTCAAGAGGTTCCTAAGGGAGGAAAGCGTCCACCAGGACACACAATGACTCCACTGAACTGGAAGTTAAGACTGTCACTCAGCCACTTTGGCCTCCTTATGCCTCTGAATCAACAGGCAAAAAAGGGAGTTACTGTGCTTGTTGAGTGATCAAGTCCAATTGCCATGAAGAATTTGGACTATTGCTTCAGAATGGAAGTAGAGAAGGACATATTTGAATATGAAAGATCACTTAGGGCATACCTTAGTACTACCATACTCTTTCATTAAAGGCAATGGAAAAACTACAACAGTCTAATTCAAACAGGACTACTAATGGTCCAGACTCTCCAGGAATTAATGTTGGGTCACTCCACCAGGTAAAGAAGAACCACAACTAGGACTTTAACTATTATTATAGTATTTCCTCCATATTTTGCTATGAATATGTTTGTGTGTATGTGTGAATAGAGAGTCTTTATTTCATTTCTAATCTCCTTATCAATAAGGGGTATGGACCACTGTATTTAAGTGTGGTTCGACTGTGTATCACAATATTAAAGTTAAGGCTATCAAGGAGAAGAGTAAACATTACTTAAGGATGCTGCATCTTCTTCTGGGGAAAAAGTTAGTGCGTTTTTTGATGTACACAGCATGGTTGTATTATGTTAGCTGGAAATGTGGCCTTGTCATTATCTTTATTTAGGGAATAAATATGATGTAAGGAGATGTATGGGGTTTCACTGGTGGCTCAGTGGTAAAGAATCTGCCTGCAATGCAGGAGGCCTAGGTTTGATCCCAGGGTCAGGAAGATCCCCTGGAGGAAGGCATGGCAACCCACTCCAGTATTCTTGCCTGGAGAATTCTGTGGACAGAGGAGCCTGGCGGGCTACAGTCCATGGGGTCAAAAAGACACAATTGAAGTGACTGAGCACACACGCATGTAAGGAGATGTGTACAAGTGCCAAGTTGACAAGTGCTGAACTGTGATGGTTAACGTTACGTGTTAAGTTGATGAAACCATGGTACCCAAATTGTAAGTTAAACAGCAGTCTAGATGTCACTGTTTAGATTTTTTTACATGTTATTAACATTTGAATCAGTAGACTTTGAGTAAACAAATCATCCTCCATAGTGTGGGTGGACCTCATGCCATCAACTGAAAGCCTTAAAAGACTGAGCACTCTGAAAGAAGAAGGAATTCTGCCTACAGACTGCAGGCTGTAACATCAACACTTCCATGAATCTTCAACCTGCCAACTTACTCTTCAGATATCAAGCTTACCTACCCCTTCAACTATGAGAGCCAATTCCTTAAAATAAATTCCATTAGATACATGCACATGTCCTGTTCTGTTTCTCTGAAGAATTCTGACTAATACAATATGTATGAATATGTGTGTGAATGTGTGTGAATATGTGTTTGTATGAGTAATAAGGGCTCTCTGTTTTTTTCTCCATTACATTTTTGTATGTTTATTAATTTTTGGATTTATAAGATATATTTGTATGTTAAGTAAAGTAATTCTTTATCAGGTATGTATTGTGTTTTTCTTTTGTTGATTATTTATCTTTTTATCTCATATATGGCATTTTATGCTATAAAATTATATTTTTGTATTTATTTCCATTACTCTAGAAGGTGGGTCATAAAGGATCTTGCTGTGATTTATGTCAAAGAGTGTTCTGCCTATGTTTTCTTCCAAGAGTTTTATAGTTTCTAGTCTTACATTTAGGTTTTTAATCAATTTTGAGTTTATTTTTGTGTATGGTGTTGGGAAGTATTCTAATTTCATTCTGTTACACGTTGCTGCCCAGTTATCCCAGCACCACTTACAGAAGAGACTGTCTTTTCTCTACTGTATATCGTTACTTTCTTTGTCAGAACTGAGGTGCTCATTTGTGCATAGATTTGTTTCTAGGCTCTCCGTTTTGTTCCGTTGGTCTATATATCCTCTTTTGTGCCAGTACCACACCATGTTGATGACTGTAGTTTTGTAGTATATTCTGAAGTTAGGGTAGTTGATTCCTCCAGCTCCATTCTTCTTTCCCAAGGTTACTTTGACTCTTCAGGATCTTTTGTGTTTCCATACAAATTGTGAAATTATTTGTTCTAGTTCTGTGAAAAATAATTTAAGAGGGCATCCCAGGTGGCTCAGTGGTAAAGAGCCTGCCTACCAATACAACAGACTCAGGAGACGTGAGTTTGATCCCTGGGTCAGGAAGATCCCTGCAGGAGGAAATAGCAACCCACTCTAGTTTTCTTGCCTGGAAAATCCCATGGACAGAGGAGCCTGGCAGGCTGCAGCCCATGGGGCCACAAGGAATCAGACATGAATGAGCATGCATGCACAGAGCCACGCAGCTAAGCTGATCCTGTACTCCTGACCAACAGAAATTGTGACAATTTGATAGGGATTGCATTGGATCTATAGATTGCTATGGGTAGTATAGTCATTTTCACAATATTGGTTTTTCCAAGCCAAGAACGTGGTATATCTCTCCATCAATTTGTTTCACCTTTAATTTCTTTCATCAGTGTCTTATAGTTTTCTGCACACAGGACCTAATTAAACTTAAAAAATTTACACAATGAAGTAAACTATAAACAAGGTGAAGACAGAACCTTCAGAATGGGAGAAAATAATAGCAAATGAAACAGCTGACAAAAGACTAATCCCCAAATATACAAGCATGAGTTCATGAAGCTCAAAAGTAGAAAAACAGACAACCCAAAGAAAAAGTGGGCAGAAGACTTAAACAGACACTTCTCCAAAGAAGATATACAGATGGTTAATAAACACAAGAAAAGATGCTTAGTATTATTGATTATTAGAGAGATGCAAATCAAAACTACAATGAAGTATCATCTCACACTGATCAGAATTGTTGTTGCTCAGTTGCTCAGTCATGTCTGACTCTTTGCAACCCCATGGCTGCAGCATGCCAGGCTTCCCTATCCTTCATCCTCTCCTGGAGCTTTCTCAAACTCGTGTCCACTGAGTCAGTGATGCCATCCAACCATTCGGCCTCTGTCATCCCTTTTCCTCCTGTCTTCAATCTCTCCCAGCACCAGGGTCTTTTCAAATGAGTCAGTTCTTTGCATCAGGTGGCCAAAGTATTGGTGTTTCAGCTTCAGCATCAGTCCTTCCAATGAATATTCAGGACTGATTTCCTTTAGGATGGACTGGTTTGATCTCTTTGCAGTCCAAGGGACTCTCAAGAAGCTTCTCCAACACCACAGTTCAAAAGCCTCAATTCTTCAGTGCTCAGTTTTCTTTATGGGCCAACTCTCACATCCATACATGACTACTGGAAAAACCATAGCTTTGACTAGACCAATCTTTGTCAGCAAAGTAATGTTTCTGCTTTTCAATATGCTGTCTAGGTTGCTCATAGCTTTTCTTCCAGGGAGCAAGTGTCTTTAATTTTATGGCTGCAGTCATCATCTGCAATGATTTTGGAGCCCCCCAAAATTAAGTCTGTCACTGTTTCCATTGTTTACCCATCTATTTGCCATGAAGTGATGGGACTGGATGCCATGATCTTAGTTTTTTGAATGTTGAGTTTTAAGCCAAATTTTTGCCCCTCTCTTTCACCTTCATCAAGAGGTTCTTTAGTTACTCTTCGCTTTCTGCCATAAGGGTGGTGTCATCTGCATATCTGAGGTTATTGATATTTCTCCCAGCAATCTGGATTCCAGCTTGTGCTTCATTCAGCCCCACATTTCACATGACATACTCTGCATATAACTTAAATAAACAAGGTGACAATATACAGCTTTGATGGACTTGTTTCCCAATTTGGAACCAGTCTGTTTTTCCACATCTAGTTCTAAGTGTTGCTTCTTGATCTACATACAATTTTCTCAGGAAACAGGCAAAGTGGTCTGGTATTCCCATATCTTTAAGAATTTTCCACCCTTTGTTGTGATCCACACAGTCAAAGGCTTTAGTGTAGTCAATGAAGCAGAAGTAGATATTTTTCTGGAACTCTCTTGCTTTTTCTATGATTCAACATACGTTGGCAATTTAATATCTGGTTCCTCTGCCTTTTCTAAATCCAGCTTGAACATCTGGAGTTTCATGGTTCATGTACTGTTGAAGCCTGGCTTGAAGAATTTTTATCATTATTTTGCTAGCATGTGAGATGAGTGCAATTGTGCAATAGTTTGAACATTCTTTGGCATTGCTTTTATTTGGGATTTGAATGAAAACTGACTTTTCCAGTACTGTGGCCACTAGTGAGTTTTCCAAATTTGCTGGCATATAGAGTGCAGCACTTTCACAACATCATCTTTTAGTATTTGAAATAGCTCAGCTGGAATTCCATCACCTCTACTTGCTTTGTTTGTAGTGATGCTTCCTAAGGCCCACTAGACTTCACACTCCAGGATGTCTGGCTCTATGTGAGTGATCACATCATCATGGTTGTCTGAGTTATTGTGGTTATCTGCCATATAATGCCACCCAAGATAGACATGTCATGGTGGAGAGTTCTGACAAAACATAGTCCACTGGAGAAGGGAACAGCAAACCACGTCAGCCCTCTTGCCTTGAGAACCCCATGAACAGTATGAAAAGGCAAAAAGATATGACATTGAAAAATGAACTCCCCAGGTCTGTAGGTGCCCAACATCCTACTGGAGAAGAGTGGAGAACTATCTTCAGAAGGAATGAAGAGGCTGAGCCAAAGTGGAAACAACACTCAGTTGTTAGATGTGTCCGGTGGTGAAAGTAAAGTCCGTCAGAATGGCCATCATCTGAAAGTCTACAAACAATAAGTGCTGGAGAGGATGTGGAGAAAAGGGAACACTCTTGCACTGTTGGTAGAAATTAAAATTGATACAGCCACTCTGGAGAACAGTATGGAGATTTCTTTAAAAAATTAGGAATAAATCTACCATATGACCCAGCAATCCTACTACCGGTCATATACTCTGAGGAAACCAGAATTTAAAAAGACACATGTGCTCCAGTGTTCATTGCAGCACTATTTACAATAGCTAGGACATGGAAGCAACCTAGATGTCTATTGACAGATGACTAGATAAAGAAGCCATGGTACATGTACACAGTGGAATATTACTGAGGTATAAAACAGAATGTATTTGAGTTGGTTTCAGTGAGGTGGACAAACCTAGAGCCTAGTACACTGAGTGAAGTAAGTCAGAAAGAGAAAGACAAATATTGTATATTAATGCATACACTTGGAGTTCAGAATGATGGTACTGATGAGCCTATCTACAGGGCAGCAGTGGAGATTGCAGACACAGAGAAAAGACTTTTGGACACAGTAGGGGAGAGAGAAGTAGAATGATTTGAGAGAGTAGCATTGAAACATATACATTACCATATGTAAAATAGATAGCCAGTGGGGGTTTGCTATATAACACAGGGAACCAAAGCTGGTGCTCTGTGCCAACATAGAGCAGTGGGTTGGAGTGGGAGATGAGAGGGAGGTTAAAGAAAGATGGGTGTATACCTATGGTTGATTCATGTTGGTGTATGGCAGAATCCATCACAATATTTTAAAGTAATTATCCTCCAATTAAAAATAAAATAACTTTTAATGGTATTTTAAAATTTAGTTTATTAATTTTTTCCTTTATAAATTATGGGTTTGTGCCACTTTTAAAATATCTTCTCCTCCTTATTAATTAAGCAACAATCATTTATATTTTCTATTTCTTTAGAGTGTTGTTTCATTGTTTATAACTTGAAGATTTACATGAAGGGAAAATTTGCTAATGTTTTCCTTTGTAGTTCAGATGGAATGAGAGTGGGAGGGCATAGAGGAAAATTAACTTAGCCTGATTTACTTTCCGTTAGATCTTCAGTTTCTTGAGAACTTGAGGGAATGATGTAGAGATAGAATCCTTGGATGAATTGGTGACCTCAGAAAGTCTTTGTTCGTGAAAATGGTACCAGAGCCACTGACAGCTAATATCCAAACCAAAGAGTCAGTTCAAGAGATATGGTTGTAATCATAACTCTGACTCATCACTTAAGTCCAAACAGATTAATATTTCAGGCTGCCCTGCCTTGAGGCAGAGATGTGGACCCTATGACCTCTTCATCCTATCATTCTAGGAATCAGGAGCCAGCTCCTGTGTGAGTCAAGGCGTGGATATCCTGGCCACTCCCCATAACTAAGATCACTGGAACAACCTGGGCCAGTGTCATAGCCAGGTGAGACAGGGGCAGAACTCTGCAGGATGACATGGTCATCACAGCTCATGGTGCCTATCTCAGAGTGAGGTCTCCTAGGAGGATGATCTAAGTCACAGGGAAGAGCTGTTTATAAACTGCAGAATCAGTGCTTTGCTGTATGTTGTTTAGTTGCTAAGTCTTCTCTAACTCTTTGCAACACCATGGACTGCAGCAGGCCAGGTCCCCCTGTCCTCCACTATCTCCCAGTTCAGTTGAGTTCAGTTCAATTGCTCACTCGTGTCTGACTCTTTGCAAACCCATGGACTGCAGCATGCCAGGCTTCCCTGTCCATCACCAACTCATAGAGCTTGCTCAAACTCATGTCTATTGAGTCAGTGATGCCATCCAACCATTTCATCCTTTGTTGTCCCCTTCTCCTCCTACCTTCAGTCATTCCCAGCATTAGGGTCTTTTCCAATGAATTGACTCTTCACATCAGATGGCCAAAGTGTCAGAGCTTCAGCATCAGTCCTTTCAATGAATATTCAGGGATGATTTCTTTTAGGATTGACTGGTTTGATGTCCTTGCAAGGGACTCTAAGAGTTTTCCCCAGCACCACACTTCGAAAGCATCAATTCTTTGGCACTCAACCTTCATTATGGCCCAACTCTTACATCTGTACAAGACTGCTGGAAAAACCATAGCTTTGACTATCTGGATCTTTGTTGACAAAGTGATATCTTTGCTTTTTAATATGCTGTCTAGGTTAGTCATAGCTTTCCTTCCAAGGAGCAAGCTTCTTTTTTAATTTCATGGCTTCCGTCACCATCTACAGTGATTTTGGAGCCCAAGAAAATAAAATCTGTCATTACTCCCATTTTCCCCCCTTCTATTTGCCATGAAGTGATGGGGCTGAATGCCATGATTTTAAATTTTTGAAGGCTGAATTTTAAGCCAGCTTTTTCACTCTCTTCTTTTACCTTCATCAAGAGGCTCTAGTCTTCTTCATTTTCTGCCATTAGAGTGTTATCATCTGCATATCTGAGGTTATTGATATTTCTCCCAGCAATCTTGATTCCATCTTGTGATTCATCCAGCCCAGCATCTTGCATGATGTACTCTGCATATAAGTTAAATAAACAGAGTGACAATATACAGCCTTTTTGTACTCCTTTCCCAATTTTGAACCAGTCCATTGTTCCATGTAAGGTTCTAACTGTTGTTTCTTGACCCACATACAGGTTTCTCAGGAGACAGAGGGACAATCTGGTATTCCCCATCTCTAAGAATTTTCCAGTCTGTTATGATCCACAAGTCAAAGGCTTTAGCATAGTTTATGAAGCAGAAGTAGACTGTGTTTTTTTTTTTGTTTGTTTGGAATTCTTTTGCTTTTTCTATGACCCAACGAATGTTGGCAATTTGATCTTTGGTTCCTCTCCCTTTTCTAAACCCAACTTGTACATCTGGAAGCTCTTGGCTTATGTACTGCTGAAGCTTAGCTTGAAGAATTTGAAACATTACCTTATTAGCATTCAAAATGAGTGCAATTGTTCAGTAATCTGAATATTCTTTGGCACTGCCCTTCTTTGAGATAGGAACGAAAACTGACCTTTCCTGGTCCTGTGGCCACTGCTAAGTTTTCCAAATTTGCTGATGTATTGAGTGCAGCACTTTAATAACATCATCATTTAGGATTTTAAATAGTTCTACTGGAATTAATTAATGTACCCCAATAAATATTCATTGAATGAATGCCCTGAATCATTAGGCTAATTTGCATTCCCAGTAACAAGGCTTTTTGAGGGACCATTTGCACACAACCCACCAACAATAGTTTTAGGAACATTTCTTTCATTTTAAAAAAATATTCACTTATTTATTTATTTGGTTGGTTTTGTTGGGTCTTTGTTGCAACACACGAGAGATCTTCATTGTGTCATGCAGGACCTTTCATTGCAATGCACAGGCTCTCTACTTGTAGCACCTGGGTTCTAGAACTTGGGCTAGGCAATTGTGGTAATTAGGCTTAGTTGCCCCGTGGCATGTGCGATCTTAGTTCCGTAACCAGGGATCAAACCTGGGTCTGATGCATTGCAAGATGAATTCTTAGCCACTGGATTACTAGGGAAGTCCTTTAGGAGTCTTTTTAATTTCTGACAATGTATTATGAATCTAAGAGCTCCCTCCTGAAGAAACAAGTTCTATTCTTTATTAGTGAGGTGGAATTTTTTTTCTAATATAATTTTAGTGGAAACTAGAATTTTTTTTTCATTTCTTTCTTCCTTCTTTTGGTATTGATCATTTATGACTCTTCCAAATCTTTTATAAAAATGTTTACTTGTTTATTCTTAATTATTATGAAACCTATGTTATCTAGGGATATTGATACTATAACTATCATATGTAGTCTATTTCCCAAGTTAATTATTTTTATTAAAACATTTTTTAGAGCAATTTTAGGTTCATAGAAAAACTGGGGAGAAGGCACTGAAATTTCCTGTATACTTCCTCTCCCAATACCTGCCTAGCTTCCTCCATTGTCAACATCCCCCACCAGACATGTACATTTGCTACACTTGATGAAGCTCCCACTTCTACATCATTATCGTACAAAGTCTATAGTTTACATTACCATGTATTCTTAGTGTTCCACATTTTATAGGTTTGGACAAATGTGTAATGACATGTATCCATCAGTGTGGTATCATACAGAGTATTTTCACTATCCTAAAAATGCCCTGCCTATACATCCCTCTCCCACCCCAACAACTCTTGGCAATCACTGATCTTTTTTTTTAACAAGTCTTATCTATTTATTTATATTAACTTTTGGCCATACTCTGGAGCATGTGGGATCTTATTAATAGTCCCCTGATCAGAGATCAAACTTACACCCCCTGCATTGGAAGAAGGAATCTTAACTACTGGACTGCTGTGGAAGTCCCAATCACTGATCTTTTTATTTTTGCCACCATTTTGCCTTTTCCATGATGTCATATAGTTGGAACCCATACAATATGTAGCCTTTTCATATTGGCTTCTTTCACTTAATAATATGTATTTAATCTTCCTCTCTGTCTTTTCATGGCATGATAGATCATTTCTTCATAGTGTTTAATAATATTCCATGGTCTGGATCTACCACAGTTTATTTATTCACCTCCTAAAGGATATCTTGATTGTTTCCAAGATTTTGACAATTATGAAAAAGCTGCTCTGAACATCTGTCTATAGATTTTTGTATGGATGTAAGTTTTCAACAATTTTGGGTGAATACCAAGAAATGTGATTGCTAGATCACGTGGTAAGAGAACATTTGGTTTTATAAGAAATTGTCTTCCAAAGTTGTTGGAAAATTTTGCATTTCCATTAGCAGTGAGTTAACACTCCTATTGTTCCGCATCCTCACCAGTGTTTGATGTTGTCAAAATTCAATATTTTAGCTGTTATGACAGGTGTGTAGTGGTATCTCATTGCTGTAATTTGCATTCCCCATGGCATAGGACATGAAGCATCTTTTCATATGCTTATTTGCCATCTGTATATCTTCACTAGTGAGGTATCAGGCCCTTTGTCTATTTTTTAGTTGGGTTTTTTTTCTTTTTGTTTAGTTTTAAGAGCTCTTTGAATGTTTTGGATTGTACTCCTTTATAGTAGAAAATATTCTTTCCAGTCTGTGGCTTATTTTATCAGTCTTAACATTGTCTTTTGCAAAGCAGAAGTTTTTAATTCAATGCAACCTAGCTCATCAGTTATTTATTTCATGTATCATGACTTTGGTGTTGCATCTAAAATGTCACTGCCATACCCAAGATCAACTAGGTTTGCCTCTCTTCTTCTAGGAATGCTATAATTCTCATTTACATTTAAGTCTGTGATCCATTTTCAGTTTTTTTGTTAAGAATATAAGTTCTGTGTCTAGATTCATTTTTTCACATGTTGATGTCGAGCCCTATTACATGAAAAGACTATCTTTGTTCCATTATATTGTTTCTTTTTTCCCCCCAAGTACCAGTTGACTATAGGTTAGGGGAAGGTTATTTCTGGGGTTTCTATTCTGTTTCATTGATCCATTACCTATTGTTTTGCCAATACCAAACTGCGTTGATTATGTAACTTACTTGTAGTAAGTCTTGAAGTCAGGTAATGTCAATCCTTATGAGCTGATTCTCCTTCAGTATTGTATTGGCTGTTCTGGGTCATATATGAAAATCATATAATCTTTAGAATCAGCTTGGTGATACCCACAAAATAATTCCTGGAATTTTGATTGGGAGTGCATTGGATTTATAGAACAGATTGGGAAGAATCAACATCTTGATAATATTGTGTCTTTCTATCCATAAACATGGAATATCTCTCCATTTTTTAAGTTCTATGATTTCATTTATCAGAGTCTTATAGTTTTCCTAAAATAGATTTTATACATAATTTATTAGATTTATACCTAAGTAATTAATCTTGGGGGTGCTATTATAAATGGCATTGCATTTTAAAATTTCAAATTTCATTTGCTCATTTCTGGTTTATAAGAACACAATTGACACTTGCTTAACTTTGTACCTTCACCTTGCTATAACTCTTTATCACTATCTTAAATTTTCTACAGAGATAATAATGTTATTTGTGAACAGTTTATTTCTTCCTTCCCAATCAGTATATCTTTAACTTATTTTTCTTGGCTAATTGCATTAGCTAGAACATCCAGTACCACCATGTGGAAAAGGAGTCGTGAGAGGGCACATTCTTGCCTTGTACCTGATCTCAGAAGGAAAACTTTGAGTTTCTCATCAATTTTGTATTCCTCCACCTTTTTATTGGTATTTTCTACCATTTAGAATTTAATTTTTCCATATTTAACCATGTAGATTACATGTATCTATATTTTCCTTTATATATTATGGATCTTACGTTATTCTTAATTAAAAATAATTAACTACCAACTACATTTTAAAGGTGTTGACTGTATTTGCAGTTATATGACTACATATATTTGACAAAACATTGAATTGTATATTAAAATTAGCAAATTTTATTGCATGTAAATTACACAGAAATAAAAGTGAGTTTTTAATTTAAAATAAATTAAATTTATATTTTTGTATGTATGTATTTTGTATATTTAAACTGATGGAGGAGTCAAGTAGAGATTGTCAGGAGAAGGGTGAGGGATGCGGAGCACAGGAGTGAAGAATGACAGTGGGAAGAGACAGGAAGAAGCAGCTGTCTGTCCCCTGGTCATGTCTGAGGGCACAGCTAGATATATGAAGGCAGGAAGGGAGCCAGCAGTTGAAGAAGCTATGTTCACAGCTAATGCTGCTTCAGGATATTGGTTAACAGGGAAAACAAAGAATTAGGAGAAAATGCAAACCTATAAAAAATACACTTTTCCCTTCTGACCCATGACCCTGTCATCTGTCTACTGAGGGCTCTGAAGCCACCAGCAGAGAAGGTACAAGAATAGAACAATGGTGACCAAAACATGAAATGAAATCTGTCTACATCAAGTCAGTGAGCAGACTCTGTGTTTATTATTTTAACTTGGGCAGCAGGATGCAATAAGTTACAGAGGGACACGGGGTCTGTGCTTTGGGATTCCCAGGGCCATCACACGTATGGCAAAGGAGGTGAATAAATGGGTTTCAGGGAGAGGTCTGGGGCTCCTGGACCCTAGGGCACAGCGATCCTCAGCCCAGACTCCCCAGCAAGAGGGGCAGGCCCAGCAGGAGGTGACGGAGGAGGAGGAAGTGTTTGTCCATCTGTTGTCCCCAGGCCAGCTCTTCTTGGCTCAGGGTCCACTTCAGCAGCAGCCGCCTCCAGAGGACTGACCGCTTCCCCCTCCGCAGCACCCGGAGCCCCCCGAGGGCTGGCTGCAGCAGTCAGATCTCTGGGGTCTGCGGTGGTGGGACCTGCGGTGTCTGTGGTGGCTCAGGCAGCAGCCCCCAGACCCAGAGCTGCAGCAGCCCCCGGAGCTGGGGCCACAGCAGCCCCCGGAGCTGACACCACAGCAAGAGGAGACTGGGGGGCACTTCGGGGGGCATTTAGGGGTGGGGCACTTGGGGGTGCACTTGGGAGGGGGCTGGCATTGTTGCTGGTTCTGCTGGCAGGACATCTTGGTGGGCAGGCTCAGGATCTGAGGGAGAGACAGACAGCAGGTAAGATCTAGCACACAGAGACCTCCCTTCCCCCTTTTGCCCTCTTAGCATCACTTATAATCTTAAAAGCATAATATCCAGTAGTTTTACTACTCTTAGTAGCTTTCCCATACTCTTGAATTTTGTATTTGAAACTTCAGCACAGTTGTGTAAGTCAGACAAGACCTTTCATCTACTTGTACAAAGTAGTAACCTAAGACCAAACAATATAACAAAACAGCTCCAAGAGTCTGAAATCTTATAAGTGGAGATGGAACTGATTCTATCTATGTCTTCCAAATTTGAAATTGTCCAGTTTATAGTCCATTTAAGGACAAATTCTTTCTTAAAGAAAAAATACAGCAACCAGTCCCCTGATCATAATTTGATTTATTCTGTAAAGTCAGCATTGCAAAAAATCTTATAGATTACAGCTCTCATTAAGCTCACTTATATTAAAGATCATTGTTGTTGTTTAGTTGCTCATCATGTCTGACTCTTTTGCTACCCCATGGACCGTAGCCCACCAGGCTCCTCTGTCTGTGAAATTTCCCAGGCAAGAATACTGGAGTGGACTGCCATTTCCTTCTCCAGGTCATTCTGACCCAGGGATCAAACCCTCATCTCCTGCATTGGCAGGTGAATTTTCTACTACTGAGCCACCAGGGAAGCCCTTTATTAAAAAAGAGACTAGTAATCCTCTCAACCTCTACAGCCCTGGGACTTGAACCTCTGCCTTCTGATCTCAGTCCAGAGAGGTCCCATCTCCTTAAGCTGATGGGTTGTGATGGTGGTCCTCAGGGTTACTGTTTCTTAATCAACATGGAAGTTTGTAAACGCACTTCCAGACCCATGAGTAAGCATGAAGAAGTTTAATAATAAGCAAGTTTAAAAATCCCAGAGGAGCCTGAGGTCTCTGTCTTGGGCTGCTCCTTCACTGCAGATGGGGGCACGGCAATATTTTCACATGTGAGCTCCCTCCTGCCAGAGTAGAGCACGGGGTCTGTCAGGTCATCAGTGTCCTTGTCCTGAGAGGCCCTCTCCACTACAGGTCAGCTTGTTTCCTTTAGGGCACAGCTGCCTGACTCTTTTGCCTGTGTTCCCACTTGGTACCAGATCCCTCCTTGCATCCCTCAGTCATCCTGTGCCCTCCTCCTCTGACACAATGACCTTACTCTGTGAAGGTCCTGCCTTCTCGTTCGTATCTGAGCATCCTCTGTGGAAGGCCCCGCTCCAGTTCTCAGAGGACGCTTACCTGTACACACGCAGCACAGGTTCGTCAGCACCACAGGAGAGGAGTGGATGGAGGTGCTCTGGTCCCAAGGTCCTTTTATCCCGGCCTTGGGCTCTGCCCTCAGGTGTGAGCCAGGGCCTGGGCATGAGAGGACTGCCTCCTGCCAGCCACGTGGCTCCTGTGACAAGTGATGACTGGCAGCCTCTTCCTGTCTCACTCTATGAACTCAGGGCAGCCTCTCCATTAGCTTGGAATAGAGCTACTTAGAAACAAGGAGTGGAGAAGTTAGAGACGCTTTAGTTTGGATCTTCTGTTTCATTCTCCTTGAGAAATACCAGCATGGAAGGAAGGCCTCTTAGCTCCTGTTTTTGTTGCTTGGGGCCCAATCACTTTCTTTCTTTCTTCCTTCTGATATAAATTCATTACTCATGGCAGTCTGTTTCAGACTGTAATTTGGAGATGTCTTCACATTTCTCCACATAATGTAACCCTGCCAGGCTATCAAAGGTCAGCAAAATTTGATCTATCCCCCAAATGTGCCCCATGGCCTGTTTCATTATAGCCTGAAAACTAAGAATGATTTTACATGTTAAATGTTTGTGAAGAGAAACTGAAAGAAGACTCTTTCATGAAACATGAAAATTATAATAAATTCAAATTTCAGTGTTCATAAAGTTTTACATGGAACCAGGCCTGCTCTCATTTTTTTATTCTCCAGGGCTATTTTCACACTGCAGTGGCAGGATTAAGTAGTTAGAGGAGAGACCCTAGGGTTCCCAAAGCCCACAGTATTTACTCTTTAGCCTTTACCAAAGTTTGCTGATGTATCTCTTTGCTTTTATGAGCCTGAGATCAGACAGATCTAGAAAACAGTCCTGATTCTGCCACTTGCTAGCTGTGTGTCCATGCAAAAGTTACTTGAGTTATTTTTAGTTTTGGTTGTTGTTTGTTCCTCAGTTATAAAGTACAAGTAGTGATAAAAAATATTTCACAAGGATAATGTTTCAGTCAATAAGACAGTATAAACAAAAGAACTGGTGAAAGACTGCTAATGTGGTGGATCCTCAAGTTATAAGATGCCTATGTATTTGTATATAAAGGGAAATTATATCATTTTAAACCATAACTTCCTTCAAAGAAGGGTAAATCTGGATTTTTTTTTCCATTCTTATCCTTTTCAAATTACTTGTTCTGCTTAAATATCTTGACTTTTTTTTTTTTTTTTTTTGGCCATGTCCCTCAGCTTGTGGGACCTTATTTCCCTGACCAGGGATGGAACCCAAGTCCCTGCAGTGGAACTATGGAGTCCTAATCACTGAACCTCACCGTGAGAAGGTACCCCTCTTCCAGGATAAGGAGCAGCGGCTGTGCTTTGCTGGAGCAGCCGTGAAGAGATACCCCAGGTCCAAGGTAAGAGAAACCCAAGTAAGATGGTAGGTGTTGCGAGAGGGCATCAGAGGGCAGAAACACTAAAACCATAATCACAGAAAACTAGCCAATCTGATCACATGGGCCACAGTCTTGTCTAACTCAATGAAACTAAGCCATGCTGTGTGGGGCCACCCAAGATGGTCAGGTCATGGTGGAGAGGTCTGACAGAATGTGGGCCACTGGAGAAGGGAATGGCAAATCACTTCAGTATTCTTGCCTTGGTAACCCCATGAACAGTATGAGAAGGCAAAATGATGGGACACTGAAAGAGGAACTCCCCAGGTCAGTAGGTGCCCAATATGCTACTGGAGATCAGTGGAGAAATAACTCCAGAAAGAATGAAGGGATGGAGCCAAAGCAAGAACAATACCCAGTTATGGATGTGACTGGTGATAGAAGCAAGGTCCGATGCTGTAAAGAGCAATATTGCATAGGAACCTGGAATGTTAGGTCCATGAATCAAGGCAATTTGGAAGTGGTCAAACAGGAGATGGCAAGAGTAAATGTCAACATTCTAGGAATCAGAGAACTAAAATGGACTGCATGGGTGAATTTAACTCAGACGACCATTATATCTACTACCGTGGGCAGGAATCCCTTAGAAGAAATGGAGTAGCCATCATAGCCAACTAAAGAATCCGAAATGCAGTACTTGGATGCAATCTCAAAAATGACAGAATGATCTCTCTTCATTTCCAAGGCAAACCATTCAATATCACGATAATCCAAACCTATGCCCCAACCAGTAATGCTGAAAAAGCTGAAGTTGAACATTTCTATGAAGACCTACAAGATCTTTTAGAACTAACACCCAAAAAAGATGTCCTTTTCATTATAGGGGACTGGAATGCAAAAATAGGAAGTCAAGAAACACCTGGAGTAACAGGCAAATTTGGCCTTGGAGTATGGAATGAAGCAGGGCAAAGGCTAACAGAGTTTTGCCAAGAGAATGCACTAGTCATAGCAAACACCTTCTTCCAACAACACAAGAGAAGACTCTACACATGGACATCACCAGATGGTCAACACCAAAATCAGATTGATTATATTCTTTGCAGCCAAAGATGGAGAAGCTCTATACAGTCAGCAAAAACAAGACTGGGAGCTGACTGTGGCTCAGATCATGAACTCCTTATTGCCAAATTCAAACTTAAACTGAAGAAAGTAGGGAAAACCACTAGACCATTCAGGTATGACCTAAATCAAATCCCTTATGACTATACAGTGGAAGTGAGAAATAGATTTAAGGGACTGGATCTGACAGACAGAAAGCCTGATGAACTATGGACGGAGGTTCATGACATTGTACAGGAGACAGGGATCAAGGTCATCCCCATGGAAAAGAAAGGCAAAAAGGCAAAATGGTTGTCTGAGGAGGCCTTACAAATAGCTGTGAAAAGAGAAGTGAAAAGCAAAGGAAAAAAGGAAAGATATACCCATTTGAATGCAGAGTTCCAAACAATAGCCAGGAGAGATAAGAAAGCCTTCCTCAGATCAATGCAAAGAAATAGAGGAAAACAATAGAATGGGAAAGACTAGAGATCGCTTCAAGAAAATTAGAGATACCAAGGGAACATTTCGTTAAAGGACAGATAAAGGACAGAAATGGTATGGACCTAACAGAAGCAGAAGATATTAAGAAGAGGTGGCAAGAATACACAGAAGAACTGTACAAAAAAGATCTTCATGACCCAAATAATCACAATGGTGTGATCACTCACCTAGAGCCAGACATCCTGGAATGTGAAGTCAAGTGGGCCTTAGAAGCATCACTACGAACAAAGCTAGTGGATGTGATGGAATCCAGTTGAGCTATTTTCAAATCCTAAAAGATGATGCTGTGAAAGTGCTGCACTCATATTGGCAATTTGGAAAAACTCAGCAGTGGCCACAGGACTGGAAAAGTCAGTTTTCATTCCAGTCCCTAAGAAAAGCAATCCCAAAGAATGCTCAAACTACGCACAATTGCACTCATCTCACACGCTAGTAAGTAATGCTCAAAATCTCCAAGGCCAGGCTTCAGCAATATGTGAACCTTGAACTTCCAGATGTTCAAGCTGGTTTTAGAAAAGGCAGAGGAACCAGAGATCAAATTGCCAACATCCGCTGGATCATCGAAAAAGCAAGAGAGTTCCAGAAAAACATCTATTTCTGCTTTATTGACTACGCCAAAGCCTTTGACTATGTGGATCACAATAAACTGTGGAAAATTCTGAAAGAGATGGGAATACCAGACCACCTGACCTGCCTCTTGAGAAACCTGTATGCAGGTCAGGAAGCAACAGTTAGAACTGGACATGGAACAACAGACTGGTTCCAAATAGGAAAAGGCGCTGTATATTGTCACCCTGCTTATCTAACTTATATGCAGAGTACATCATGAGAAATGCTGGGCTGGAAGAAGCACAAGCTGGAATCAAGATTGCTGGGAAGAAATATCAATAACCTCAGATATGCAGATGACACCACTCTTATGGCAGAAGAGTGAAGGGAACTAAAAAGCCTCTTGATGAAAGTGAAAGAGGAGAGTGAAAAAGTTGGCTTAAAACTCAACATTCAGAAAACTAAGATCATGGCATCTGGTCCCATCACTTCATGGCAAATAGATGGGGAAACAGTGGAAACAGTGTCAGACGTTATTTTTTGGGCTCCAAAATCACTGTACATGGTGATTGCAGCCATAAAATTAAAAGACGCTTACTCCTTGGAAGGAAAGTTATGACCAACCTAGATATCATATTAAAAAGCAGAGACATTACTTTGCCAACAAAGGTCCATCTGGTCAAGGCCATGATTTTTCCAGTGGTCATGTATGGATGTGAGAGTTGGACTCTAAAGAAAGCTGAGCACCAAAGAATTTATGCTTTTGAACTGTGGTGTTAGAGAAGACTCTTGAGAGTCCCTTGGACTGCAAGGAGATTCAACCAGTCCATCTTAAAGGAGATCAGTCCTGGGTGTTCTTTGGAAGGACTGATGTGAAGCTGAAACTCCAGTACTTTGGCCACCTCATGTGAAAAGTTGACTCATTGGAAACGACCCTGATGCTGGGAGGGATTGGGGACAGGAGGAGAAGGGGACAACAGAGGATGAGATGGCTGGATGGCATCAAGAACTCAATGGACATGGGTTTGGGTAGACTCCAGGAGTTGGTGATGGACAGGGAGGCCTGGCGTGCTGCAATTCATGGGGCTGCAAAGAGTTGGACACGACTGAGCAACTGAACTGAACTGAATCACTGAACTGCCAAGGAAGTCCCTATCTGGATGTTTTTGACTATGAAATATGGCCAGGAAAGGAGTTTGTGGTGAGGAGGAGAAGAGCTCTTCATTGTTCCACATAGGACAGCCAGTCAGAGATGATGTGTAGGGAAAGAGAGAAGTGCAGAGTGGGACACCTAAGCACCAGGGCCAGGGAAACTGGAGATGAGGTGATAGAGTGACCTCCAGAGGCTCTTTTTAAGCCCCTTGCGACTTCCTGACCCTAGGTTTTTATTGTAGATTTCTTTGCTTGTAAAGTTTTTCTACTCCAGCAAGTTGAGTGGTTAAAAGGCAAGGACAAGAGTTCACATTTTGTTCAAGTTGGTGTATAGCACCACGGTGAGATTTTCTGAGAGGAAGCTAATTAATTAATTAGAAAAAGGCACACTGAAGCCAGAAGCACCATGTGAAGAAAAACCCTCTCCTTCCTGTCAGTGCCAGAAAATTTTGGGGAAAATCAAAAGTTTCCCAGAGTCTGGAACATTATAATGACTTAACAAATCACAAGGGGAAGAATGAAGTCAGTTAACATATAGTTACAAGATATTAATAAGTAATATATACATTTGGGTGGACAAATTATATGAACAGAGACTAAATATGTGTGTTTATATAAACATACACACATATATTTTATAGTGGTATTGTGTGTGTTGTGTATATATAGGTATTTTATTGGCTGTTATTTTGCATCCCACCTTCCTGGTTTTTCTATCTTCTTCATTAGAACTCTTCTAGAAATAATTACCCACCACCATTAAATAAGGTGACCAAAACCACACAGCATAGTTTACCAGAGACAGTTTTAGATTATGTCTTTTATCCCAGCATAAATTTTCATAAATCTTCTTTTAAATCTTCTTTTCAAACTCAACCCTGTTCCAGTTCAGATAATAACTATATAGTCACACTATCATCCAATGATGTCTTCTTAAGAGGCTTCACTGATTCAGGATAAAACCTGAACAACTTGGCTTTGATTCAAATATCTATACAGTATGACCCTTTTCTGTTTCTAAAGGTTTTTTCTTTGTTCCCTTAAGAGATGAAATCCTTCTCTTAACCTGAATTGACTCCTTAGCTCTACTTTGAATCGGCTGCATGCATGCGTGCTAAGTCTCTTCAGTCGTGTCCGACTGTTTGTGATGCTATGGACTCCAGTCAAGACTACTGGAGTGGGTTGCCATTTCCTTCTCCAGTGGATCGAACCCCCATCTCTTATGTCTCCTTCATTGGCAGGTGGGTTTTTACCACTAGCGCCACCGGGTTACTTCATGTCTTATCTTTGTTTTGCTTATGTGACATATTTCTGATCAAGTATTTATTAAGAACAGGGTCTGGATATAAAACATTTATATCCCCCTCTGCTCCTAGAGCAGAGCTATGCAGACAGTCATTTCACCAGGGTTTCTTAGCACCCAAGAGTTTGCACATAGCTTTTCCAGGGGATTTAAGTCAATCAGGTAACAGTTTGACATTAAGATGTGTACTGTTATATGTGCTGGTCATATCATCCTACAGCAATCTCTCTCTATATTACTCAAGTGAAATATTTGTTCTCAATGTGTTCTAAAGGGCGTAGCTATGGAAGGAGAGACTGGGATATTGATTCCTTGGCTCACATAGTCAGTACTACTCCAAAGCCCAGCTCATAGATTCCTAGGTTAATGGAGCTAATGTTCCATTGGGTCACACCTCTGCCTCTAGGTATGGCAGCACCCAACCTTCCATGAGTCTGACTCTGGGTATAGGTTATTAATCGGCAGCATGGCTGCAATATCTTGAGGACTTCTTTCTAAGCCTTGGCTTTTAGAGTTCAACTGATGCAGTAAACAAAAAGGAATAAAATGTTTAGTTACAAGGGATTGGCTTTCTGAGGTTATTTACTCATCAAAGTGTAAGGCAAGTGCAGAGAAAAAGTGAGTGAGCTAGGCAGTTGGGCAAGGAAAGGAAATATATTAGAGAGAAAATGAGAGGGTGACTGGCCCTTAAGAAGAACCAGTGTCCTCCCTCTCTGATGGGATCTTTCTTATTTACCTCCAGTGAAAAATTCTCTGAAGGGATGGTTAATTTTTAGCCTGTAGCTGAGGTCTGGAATATATAGCCAGTCATATATCCAGAGGTCTGGAATCTGGTGGTCTTGTAGCCTTCAGAAGGTAGGTGCCAGCAGGAAAGCAGAATGTAGTTTGGGCAATTTGGTCAGTCTCAAGGGTCACTGTGACTTTATCCTTTGTTTGAGAGGTCAACATAATAAGTTATGTTAACAATGAGCCCCCATGTAGGCCCTATCACAAAGGTATCTGTCTCCCATGTTCTTTGATAATTTCACAAGATGGGAGGAAACACTACTGAGATTCACAGGAAGTCGTTAAAACTGGGTGAATTTTTCTCATTCCCTGCACCCTACAGCCCCTTCCAGAGACAGGACCTTGTACATCATCGATTTTTAGTTTCCTTCCCTTCCCTTCCCCTTCAAAACATTTGAAAGTGAAAGTGTGAAAGTATTAGCCTCTTAGTCATGTTCAACTCTTTGCAACCCCATGGATGGTAACCTGTCAGGCCCCTCTGTCCAAGGGATTCTCCAGGCAAGAAAACTGGAGTGGGTTGCCATTCCCCTTTCCAGGGGCTTTTCCCAACCCAGGGATCAAATCTGGGTCTCCTGCCTTGCCCGCAGATTCTTTACCTTCTGAGCTACCAGGGAGGCCCTCAAAACCTTTATTTTATATTATAAAATATTTTTAAAAGCACATTTTTAAAGTATTAAGGGAAAATATTTATTATGTAATTCACTGAGAAATAAACTTATTTTGAAGGAAATAAAAGTATAAAAGAAAAGTTGATAAATGGGTATATCTATATATAAATATAGATGGGTATATCTAAAAATCTATACAGCAAATAGCACCCACAAATAAGACAGAAAGAAAATCAATCAGTGGGGAGATTGCAACACATTTACGAGGAACATAGAAGACAGCTCTCACAAGTCAACAGAAAATACACAAGTTCATTTCAGTCGCTCAGATTTGTCCGACTCTGTATCCCATAGACTGCAGCATGCCAGGCTTCCCTGTCCATCACCAACTCCTGGAGCTTGCTCAAACTCATGTCTATTGACTCAGTGATGCTATCCAAACATGCAACCACACCAACAAACAGATGAGCAAAGAACATGAACAGGCAACACATGTTGTATTTGGAGTATTTCTATGGAGTATTTCCTGCCATATCAGTAAACAAGGACGTCACAGCCATCAGTGATTTCTGCACTTCCAAATGTAAATTTCTGAGCCCCGAGCCTGTCCGAAAGGGAAAACAATGCCTGAGATCCAGCAGCTGTTGGATGCCACCACTAAAAATCAAGAAGCAAGATGCTGGCCCCAGATAGCTGAGATACATATGAAAGGAATGATTTCAGTGAGCCCAGATGCTTGTATTTTCCCATACAAAAAAGAACACTAAATTCCTTAACTTTAGGTATCTGGTTTTCCTTAATTGACAATAATCTTTTGCTGTTCAGACTGCCTGCCCCTTTTGTTGCAAACTTCTATATAACCTGACTCCTACATCCTCAAAGAAGTTTCTCAGGGCTACTTGAGATACTACCTCCTGAGCTTGAAGTCCCAAGAATTCCCACCGAATAAAACAACTCTCTACTTTCAGGTTGTGACTATATTTTTCAGTTGACACACATATCAGAAATTAAATACAAATGGCCAAAGAATAATTGAAAATATATGCAATGTTACCAATCAAAAAAGATTGACAAATTAAAAGGAAATGTCTTATGGAACAGTGTCAATCCTGTGTATTCATTCACTGGCAAAGATTGAGTGCTTGACAGACTCTCATTGTTGGAGGGGATGCATGGAATTGGGCACTCAAACTTCATTGGCTTGAAAATAAGTTGATATAATTATCATGCATGACTGTATGATGAGTCATTCATTTAATACAGACTTTATGATGTGTGAATGAATTAAAATGTAAAATGAGCATACTTTTTTACAGTGTTTGAATATATAGGAACTTAGCCTAAGGAAATAAGGGAATGGTAAGAAGAGAATATATGCAAAATGATGCTCCTTGTAGCTAATTGCCAATAGTAATGATACAGTAATCTTAACTCCGCCAGGCTCCTCTGTCCATGGGATTCTCCAGGCAAGAGTACCACAGTGGGTTGCCAGTTCCTCCTCCAGGGGATTCTCCCAGCCCAGGGATCGAACCCACATTTCTTATGTCTCCTGCATTGGCAGGCAGGTTCTTTACTACTAGCAAGTAAGCCCCCCAAAACACATTTTCCCTGACCAGGAATTGAACCCAGGTCACAGTGGTGAAAGGACCTAATCCTAGCCACTAGACCACCAGCCTGACAATTGGAAGTGCTCCATCATTGACAGTTCTTATATCACCCTGTCCTCAGGACTCAGGGCAGTAAGAGAGTAGGAAATGTTTTTCAGAGAATGTGCAGATGAGGTCCACCAAGTCTGCTGGAGAGCCTATCCTTCTTGCTCTAGTCCATGATGGTGAAAGATGGTGAAGTTCTCCTCCCACTGGTTTGACTGTCTAAGATAGGGAAGGGGGTAGTCAGAGAGAGCATCCTGGATCCCAACGTGTTGCCTGGACTGTGTGGACATCCTGACCTCAAAATCAAAGGAAATTGTGGAGAATTTCCTATGTGTGGGCAGGAGGGCTCCCACACATGGGAGGCAGAGAAGAAATTAAGTCCAGCCTCCACTGCTGGATGCTGACTTCTGGACTCACCAGAGATCAAAAGGTAAAGAGAAGGGAAGCTCCAAGAGAGTTTGGCTCCTTGTTTGTAAGGAGCTTCAGGCCTTGAAGCATCTATCAGGACCCATATCAGCATTTCTCCCTGTGCCTAGAGGAAGTGGTAGTTGAACTTACTACTTATCAACCTTTATTTGCCTTTCAGTTCTTCAATAAGTCAGCAGTTCCTTACATAAAGTTCTGCCTGTTAAAGCAAACATCTTAATTTCTGTTTCCTGACCTCCTCTAAGAAAGCGACTAGTTTCAGCTTTAATGAGGACAGGAGTTGGAGGAATTTAATCGTAAGGACTCAATGAGTCTTGAAAGCAACTGATACTAGTCTAGGGTCCAGATAAAAGTGGAGAAAGGGCAGAGGGCAGCAGACATGCTTGTCTTTCCCGGTATATGGTATATCGACAAGTAAGAGGAAAACAGTCCAGGACAAGGTGGTGAATGGATGATTTGTTTTATTGTTTCATTTCAGGTAGGAAACGGCCAGTGGCATAAGAATGATTCTCTGGGGTTCCCAAGGCAGCTTGAAGAGATGAGATCAGGGATCAGCAGGTGAGTTTTTAGGAAAGAACAGAGATTTCTGGATTCCAGGTCAGAAGAAACTTCTAGGACAAAATTTGAAATCTTCACTGATACATCTCAGCAGACAGTCAGGCCAAAGGAAGATGGCCTTGTCCTTTTCATGCCTCTAATTCAGCTCTTCTTGGCTCAGGGTCTACTTCAGCAGCAGCCGCCTCCAGAGGACTGGCCGCTTCCCCCTCCGCAGCACCCGGAGCCCCCCGAGGGCTGGGGGCAGCAGTCAGACCTCTGGGGTCTGCGGTGGTGGGACCTGCGGCGCCTGTGGTGGCTCAGGCAGCAGCCCCCAGACCCAGAGCTGCAGCAGCCCCCGGAGCTGGGGCCACAGCAGCCCCCGGAGCTGGGGCCACAGCAGGAGGAGACTGGGGGGCACTTTGGGGGGCATTTAGGGGTGGGGCACTTGGGGGCACACTTGGGAGGGGGCTGGCACTGCTGTTGGTTCTGCTGGCAGGACATCTTGGTGGGCGGGTTCAGGAGCTGAGGGAGAGACAGACAGCAGGTCAGACCAGCACACAGAGACCTCCCTGCCCCTTCCTGAACTTTCAGAATCTTTCTAGCGCCTTTGTCGTGAAAGCTTTCAGATCAGACATAAGAAAATCATCTCTTTCGTGCTCATTAACATTTCCTAAGTGTCAGAAAAAAGACCAGGAAATAAACTGGCTCCAGGTCAGCATTCTCTCTACCACATCACCAGGATCCTTGAAAATGTCCAATGTAGGGGCCATTTTAGAGCTGAAAGCCTCATTAAGGAAAAAGCAAAATCTTCCTCTCCCTGAAGAATTTCTGATATGTTTTCATTTTGCAGAACATAGAAAATTGAAACTGCAAAGGGCCTTGGAATCAATGTGTCCCAATCAGTTCATTTCAGAAGAAACTGAAACAAACAGAGGCAAATTCACTGGCTCGGGGCTATTCACAAACACATCACAGTTTCATCCCCAGGTTCCCTGACTCCCAACCCAAAGACTGTCTTATATCCTGCTCCCCAGGCCTGTCACTGGGCTGCTCAGCCTCACTATGGATCTTCTTGTTGGAATCCAAACAGATCCACAAGTGTCTCTGATTTTCTCCACTAAGTAGCAGCATCCTCAGTCCATTATTTCTACAACTGGGTAGGGATATGTTTCCATAATGATGTTTCCATTATACACCCCCACTCCAGCATAATCTAGAGGTCAGTATTTTTATTCCCTAAAAGCAGAAAAACACACCCAGCAACTGAAAACCATTTGGTTTCTCTAAAGCTCCAGCACCAGCCACAAAAATCTTCCCAGTAGCTCTTGGTCTCTCTCACTCATCTTATCCTTCCCTCCTTCAGATTCCTGAGCTTTTGTCCTTGCTGGCCACAACTCCAGCCCCTGTTTCTGCCCTGCCCTCCCTCTGGTCTGAGCATCCTCTGTGGAAGGCCCTGCTCCCACTCCCAGTGGACACTCACCGGTGCACACACAGCACAGAGTCGTCAGCACCTCAGGAGAGGAGTGGATGGAGGTGCTCTGGCCCCAAGGCCCTTTTATCCTGGCCTTGGGCTCTGCCCTCAGGTGTGAGCCAGGGCCTGGGCATGAGAGGACTGCCTCCTGCCACCCACATGGTTCCTGTGACAGGTGATGACTGGCAGTTCTTCCCTGCCTCCCTCTACGTGGCTCAGGGCAGCCGTTCCTGGCTAGGAAAGCACCTGCCTAAAATGAGGGCTATAGTGGGTGGAAACAGACACCAGCATTCATGGAATCCTCTGTTGCCTTACTTCCCATGGAACATGGCTCTCTTCACAGCCTTCTCTTCACACCGAGGGACCTGGTCACATGATGCCTTTCCTTCCACCCTAGATATTAATTTTTCATCTGGACCTTTGCATCTAGATAGCTTGGAGTAAAAATGTACATGTCTAAGTTGTGGGGTGTGTGTATGTGTGTATGACTGTCAACTGAAAAATATATTCACAGTCTGAGACTTTAGAGTTATGTTTTATTTGGCGAAAATTCTTAGGACTTTGAGTCCTGGAAATAGCATCTCAAGTAACCCTGAGAAAACTGAGAGGAGGTGAGGGGGAAACTAGGATATATAGGAGTTTTGCAACAAAGGGCAAATAGTAGGTGCAAAAGATTACTATCAGTAAAAGAAAACCAGATATCTTAAATTAAGGAACTTAGCACTTTTCTGTGTTTGGGAAGATGCAAGAGTCTGGGCTCACTGAAATCATTCCTTTGATATGTGCCTCAGATATCTGGGACCAGTATCCTCTGTTTACACATCCCAAAATTCCCGAGGGCTCACCATAGGGAGTGGCTGCATCTGATGACTGCTAGATAGCAGGTATTCTTTTCCTTGGGGCTCACCAGCTCACCATTGGTGGTGGCTACAATCTCTGATGACTGTGACATCCTTTGTTTATTGATGTGGCAGGCGATATTTCATATCATAATAGAATATTCTGATTACTAGAACCATATCAGAATGGAATATTCTATCATAACCTTAGCTTTCTAATATTTTAAATTGAGATTATGATAGAAATGTCTTCTTCAGGATCTACAAATTAAGATGGCAAAGAGGAGGTAGACCAGATGGTATTCAGCACTGGGTGATGTTCAGGTTGATAGACAGGCATAAAGAAAAATAGATTCAGACATGAATTTATAACAGAAAGTGGGCTTTTATTAAGTCGTAGCTATCTTTTAAAACCAGGTGGATCTTATTAAAACTAAATGCCATTTTTTCCAATATGCCTCAAAGAATCTGACTTTATGAGGAGACCTCTAGAATTAAAATAGGAGAAGAAGACTGAAGAGAGGCGTATTTCCCTAAATTATAGCCTGATTCACAATTTCCTGGGGCAACTCTGAAGGAATGAAGTAAAGTAAAAATGGGACAAGTGAAAAAAGAAAGTGACCAAAGAAGAGGTCTTAAAGTGTGACTTCAAGTGGTGTGACTGGTATACTTAAGAACAGACATATTCAATATTCATTAAAAATTTTCATTATTGCAATATAGATTTCCTATGTTCCCCAAGGTGAGAAATGACCAAGTGGAAGTTTAAAAAATGAGAAACAGATTATCTGAAAAAAATAAGTTCAAAATTAAATATAATGTCAGAAAACTCACTGAATGGTCTTAGCAGATTGTAAAGCACAGAAGAACAGATTGGTGAACCTGAATTTGAAAAAATTTTTCAAACTGAAATGGAAGAGAGGAAAAAATATTGGGGAAAAATGAACAGATGATTGATAATCTGTTGAAAAGTAGCAAACAGTATACATACATGTTAGAGTCCAGAAGATAAAATAAATAGAATGGAGGAGGAAATATAGTTTAAAACAACAGTCAAAATTTTTCCAAATTTCATAAAAATTGTTAACTAATAAATCCAAAATGCTATTAAAAAAAATCCAGTAAGTAGTAAAGCATGTCTAGGGGGAAGATACAAATTAGTCTTGGAAAATAGGTAAAAGAGAAAGGAATTCTGAAGAAGGTAACCAGAAAGATTTGTCAAAGAGGTCTGGTACAAATATAGGCTTTAAAGGGTGGTGAAGCCTTGATCCCTGGGGTGGAACCAGGAGGACATTCAGTGGAGAAGAGCAGTGTGAGAATATGTATGGTGCAGGAGGATACAGGCGGTCTTTTGTGAGCAGAGTGGTCCAGCATGATTGGAATGTAGGGCATGTGTGATGGAGTAGGGAGGGAGAGTGAGGCATAGAATAAGGCAGAAAAGAAGACTAGGTCCAGATTTGGGGGAGACTACAGCCAAGGTCAGTCTTCCAGGTTCTACGCAATGTTCACCAAAAATCCACTGAAGGCCTTGGTTCAATTTTATGATTGTTACTTGTATGTTTGTCATTTTAGCAGGGTAAGGATAATCACATTTATGCTGGGGATTCATGCAGGAGACTGGGACAGAGGACAACAGCAGTGGGGGAAGAGCTGAGAAAGCCACTGCTGATAATCCCCTAGATGTTGTCACAGACTGATAATTCCTTTCTCAAGAATTACAAATCCAAAGACCTTAGAAAACTGAGTTTCTTGTCTGATTGTTTATGATAGTCATTTGGTGGCAAAAAAACTGAACTGAGCTGACAGTGAGGTCTCTTCACCTTACTGTGAATGTTCCTATGTTCTGTTGCAGAAATACAAATGACCTCTCTGAGGGAACCCTGAAACCATGAGAGGTGGAGGATCTGGACTATACGACCTGCCTCCCCAAGATGTGGTGGACTCCTTGGTTTGAGTTTGTAAAAAATTATGTGAATACCTCAATTAAATAAAGGCTGGCACCACCAGGGGGAGCTCTCATGCCCTGAAAGGATAACAGGGCACATCGGGAAGAAAAAGACTCTTCTTTCCTGGCAAAGACTCAGCCAATGAAAAACCATGGACTCTTGTTAACTACAGCCCTCCCAACTTCCTTTTCCCCTTTATAAAAGTGTTCTCCTTTCCTCACCATATAGGGACTTGTACGTGACTCCCCATGGTTGCAGACACCAAATTGCAATTCACTGAGGATTCCAAATAAACTCATCTTTGCTGGAGCAATATCTGGCAGTTTGTTTTAGGTCAGCAAATCCATGGTGTTGGGGTTGTACATGGCCAACTCTGAAGTATTCCTGCAGCATTACTATCAAAAATAAATTCTATTTATTGACTATCCTCCTTTTTAAAAAATGTCCTAAATTTTACTTGGTGCCAAGGGATTCAGATAAGGAATAGGTCTGTGGTATTTGTATCCTGGCAACCCACTCTGGTATTCTTGTCTGGAAAATTCCATGGACAGAGGAGCCTGGTGGACTACAGGCCACGGGGTTGCAAAGAGCTGGACACGACTTAGCAACTAAATAACAACAAATGTCAATATAGCTGAGGGTGAGAAACGTTATTTGCTACTGGAGGATTAAGACTATACTCATTGGAAACAGCTCCTGGATTTCTGACTGAATAAAACAAACCTCTGAAGAATGCAAATGAGATGCTGTGGAAATAAATGATGAATGAAATGCTTGCTCAACCCAGCCTTTTTATCCAGGCAGGGTCAAGTCAGGAGGCCTTCAAGTGACTAAGGACTCAATCTCCATTCAAGCCTACAAAGTATCTCTGACTGATGGAGAGCCTCTCCTCCCTGGTACCACCTGTCCCTCTGGCTGGTCCAAGGAGACACACCAGTGGTAAACTGGCTGCACGGCATCAATAAGCTGATGGTCATTTGTGATGGCTGCTCATCTCAGTATCCTTAAACCCAACATCCACCCTGGTACTTGAACTCTCTGATCTCAAAACTTCTTCTCTTTCTAGATTCAGCATTTTGCCTCAGCCATTTTCCAGCACCAATCACTTTATCCCTCTTCTGTCTGCCATTCCATGTCCCTTTACTTCTTTAATTGCTTTTCTTCCAAGCCTCCCATTTGATCCAGCTTAAGGCAGGAGATAGATGGGCCCTGGGGTAAGCAGTCGGAGTTAGTTTCTGGTGAACCAATACTCCCAGATAAAAACAGCAGGACAATTGAGGGAAAAGGCTGGGCTCTGCACAGATAGAAGATGTGTGTGTGTGTGTGTGTGTGTGTGTGTGCATGTGTGTGTCAGTGCTCAGTTGTGTCCAACTCTTTGTGACCCCATGGACTGTAGCCTGCCTACAGTTCCACTGTCCATGGAATTTCTCAGGCAGGAAAACTGGAGTGGGTTGCCATTTCCTACTCCAGAGGATCTTCTCAACCCAGTGATTAAACCCCTGTCTCTTGAGTCTCCTGCATTGGCAGGCAGGTTTTTTAATCACTGTGCCATTTGGGAAGCCCCAGATAGAAAATAAGAGAACATATATTTCTCATTCTCAAAGTCAGGAGACCTCCCCAACTACACATACACAGAAAGGCTCCTTGGAGGTCAAAAGAGAGAGGGTGTCACCTCATAGTAAGTGATGTCAACTACCCATAGGCCTCTTTGCTGGAATCCATCTTGGCTAAAAGATGCACATGCACACATAGGAGGACTCTGTATTATAACAAATTCTGACTCAGAACTAGTCAAATCGAGATAATTGGCCAGAGGAAACCTGGAGAAAAATGCCCCCAAAAAGTGATTCAAGGGGATGTGACTCCATGTGTCTGTCCACACATACTGTACTTTTTTTCCTCCTAATAAACACTTTGATGGTTTCACTACTTTCCTTCTCTTTGTGGAAATTCATTTCTGTATAGCTGATGGTCCAGGCCCTGTCACTGGCCACTGGCCCTCATGGTCTAGTGGCTAGGATTCAATGCTTTCACTATCACAGCCCAAACTCAATCTCTGTCTGGGAACCAAAACCTGGCTTTAGGCCACTGCAGGCCGAGGCCACCGGAGATCAAGCAACCACATTCACTCCTGTGTGTGCGTCTCTTCTACTCATTCGACCTCTGCTTGGGCCCGGACTTCCCTGTTTATGTGGTCTACCTCCTTTATCAAGAGGACAGTTCCCAGGGCCAATTGCTAGATCTTTCCTCTACTTCTCTCCTTAAGGCTGACCTTCTTACTGCCAAAAACAAATGGATTTGTAGTACTCTGTAACATACAAAATGTTTTAAATAATGTATCTCATTTAACTCTCAATGTGACCCAGACAGGTGTATGCCTTTTTTTAGCTGAATTTTATAGATGAAAAAGCTAAATGTCAGAGAGACTTAGTTAAGCTAAATCTTAGCTTAAGACCTAAGCTAAGCTGAGACCTCCCAGTTAGTAAGAGGTGGGGCCGGGATCAAGTTCACTTTTCATCATGTCCATCCTGTCTTTTCTATTCCTGTGTGCTGGTTCATATTTCCACACCCCTCTGAGCCCCTTTTTGCCACACACCAAGTTCAGTCCCTCTCCCCTTCCTATGCAATCCGGGATGCATGCACAGATCATCTTCATTGCTTTACTTGTTTTTGCCTCTAAAGTGGTTTGGATATTTTATTACATAATTTAAAAACACATCCACTCTTTATATTTTTCTTTGCTAGAATATCAACATGGGCTTCCCTAGTGGCTTGAACACCTTGAGAATGATAATCTTTGTCTGATTTGTTCACTGATATATCCCAAGCATCCAAACACCTGGCACATAGTAAAAACTCAATTAATATTTGAATAAATATTTGTTGAATGTGTGGATAAATATTCCATTTCCAAACAGTTCTGCTATCTTCTTTATTTTTAGCCAAAATCTTTTCTTTATGCTTTCCATTCATTTGATTTTGGCTCTTGAGTTACGTTTTCTATGAAAAAAAAAGCTTTTCAAATAATGGAAGACTGCAACATGCTACTCTTTTTGTAACATCACTCTGCCTTTCACAGAGAGGCAGACCAACTTTGGGAGTAAGAGAAGCCTGGACTTGGATTCTAGGATTACCAGGTCTTCGATGTGTGACCAGATAAATTAGTTAACCTTGCTAGATTGTGTGTGTGTGTGAGAGAGAGATAGAGAGGGAGACTGTCTATAAATTGGAGCAAATCATAGCATCTTTTCAAGGGCTGAATATGAGTAAGAATGTAGGTTACCTCTTCAGGTGGTGGCAGGCACACAGTAGGTCATCATCTTCTAGCCTCACTCCTATTTGATCTGAGCTGAACAAACTAGGTACCCAGGTGTGCAGTGTGTGTGCCAAGCAGAGCATCACACTCAGGCCTAACTGTTAAGAACAAGAGTTCATCACCATTTGCCACAGACAATCTCACTCTTGGCCTGTATTAAGTTGTAATCAACCATGCTTTCTCCATATGTGCAGGTTTACAAATACCAACTCATCTTCTATCTTGAGTGTAGTTAACATTTAAATTAAATTCATAACTTCACATTTATCTTAACTATATTTTATCATATCAGATAAAGTCCATTATTCCAACCCATGTTGAATCACTGCCTACTGTTCAATTTCCCCATCGCTTGAATTCCACACCTGGAATTTCAGTCAGTTTCTTCTCAAGTGTTTCTCTAAGAGGCTGATAAGAAGTTCATTAGAGCAGGATAAGAATGGAATCTGGGGACCATAAAAGTGTTAGGAACCAGGGGAGATGATCAATGAAGGAAAAAATACCTCTTCAAGGGCTTCTGTCATTATGCCATTTGCTCTGATAGCACAGCTATTATCATCTCTGTCTGGAACACAGTTCCTCTTCCCTCCATTCATTAGATAACTCCCACTTGTCCTTCACATTGCTGATCATATCTGCCTCCTCCAGGCACTTGACCCCTGCAAATGCCCCTCCACTGGGCCTCCTCAGTACCCTGTGCCCCAACACAGAAACTCTTATGACCTCTATTGTCTCAACCTCTTGGCGAGACAAACCGGGTCTGCCTGGCTCACCATTGCCTCTCCTGGAATAAGCACAGTTCCTGGCAGAGCACTGAGGCTCCATAAAAATTTGCCAAATGAATGGATGTGTTGATACAAGTTGATACGTGGTTTTTTCCCTAATAGCTGTTAGTACTGGAGAACAGAGGGAAGGTGTTAACCCAGCTCAGGGCTCCCATGATAAGATGTAGTGAGGAATGTGGTGGGCAGGTTTGGCACATCTTGAGTTATTTCTAGGCTTCTAGGTACTTCTATTTTAACCTTCCAGGTCAGGGAGCTTCTTCTTTTGGAGGAATGAGTTTGACGGTCCCTGGTGATGGGGAAAAACATGAGTCATCTTGCATCACCATCACCCTCTCTTCCTTCCTAGTCTCAGGCCATAGGCATGTGGATCCCCTGGGATGTCCAACCAGGTCAGAAATCAGGAGTGTGCTGTGGCCAAGGACCAAATCTTGCTCACCACCTGCCTGTTCTCCCACTTATCAATGAAGTATCTACATGCGCACTGCCTGCCTTCTGATTACTGCCATACACCTAGCTAAACCATTATGAACAGCTAAGTTACTTCCTTATGCATGACAGTTCTATTTGCTTATTCATCCTGGACTATTTTAATCCACTGGACAAACTATGGAGTGTGGAATTTCTCCCTCTTAATATTTGGGAAATTCCTGGGTAAAGGAGCGCTATGCCAAAACTTGGCTTCTCCTAGCCCAGTAAAAATATCTTACGTATACTGGACACCACCCCACCCCTCATCAGCCACTAATAAGGGCTCCATTCTAATTAATTTTAGTGGCAGTGGGGCTGGGGGGTTAACTGAGAGAAAGGAAGATGGACTTTATCTTAAGGTCTTTCTAGACTGAGTAGAAATTTGACTCTACACAGAGAATAATTACCTAAAACCTCCCACACACACACAAAAAAATACTTAATGGTCAACACCCTATTGCCATCGTGTCCACGTTCTACTCATGTTGCAGCCAGATATGTACCAGCTTTAATGTTCCTTGTAGGTATAGAGTAAGCTCAGGCCCCTGGGTGTTCATTGTAGCAATGGTCTCCCCACCCAGCTGATCAGAATAATTTTCAACTACAGTCCAAGATTTTATTGCTGGAAATTCAAATTAAGTAGTTCTGGGTTGGATCCTGGGATTCCATGTCTTTAAGCGGGTTCCCAGCTTACTCCACCCTAGCCTTGTGCCTGTAACAAATAGGAATTATGGAAATTTACCTGGTATGAAGACAGCCTTTAAGGACATCTAGGGTGATTTACTCATTCGACGGTGAGGATGCTAGTCCCAAGGAGGGAGGCTTCAGTTCAGTTCGGTTCAGTCACACAGTCATGTCCGACTATTTGTGAACCTAATGGACTGCAGCATGCCAGGCTTCCCTGTCCATCACCAACTCCTGGAGCTTGTTCAAACTCATGTCCATCGAGTAGTGATACCATGCAACCACCTCATCTTCTGTTGTCCCCTTCTCCTCCTGCCTTCAATCAGGGTCTTTTCCAATGAGTCAGTTCTTCGCATCAGGTGATCAAAGTATTGGAGTTTCAGCTTCAGCCTCAGTTCTTCCAATGAATATTTAGGACTGATTTCCTTTAGGATAGACTGGTTTGCTCTCCTTGCAGTCCAAGGAACTCTCAATAGTCTTCATCAACACCACAGTTCAAAACCATTAATTCTTCAGTGCTCAGCTTCCTTTATAGTCCAACTATCACATCCATACATGACTACTGTAAAAACCATAGCATTGACAAGATGGACCTTTGTTGGCAAAGTAATGTCTCTGCTTTTTAATGTGCTTTCTAGGTTGGTCACAGCTTTTCTTCCAAGGAGCAAGTGTCTTTTAATTTCATGGCTGCAGTCACCATCTGCAATGATTTTGGAGACCCAAAAAATAACATCTCTCACTGTTTCCCTTGTTTCCCCATCTATTTCCCATGAAGTGATGGGACCATATGCCATGATCTTAGTTTTCTGAATGTTGAGTTTTAAGCCAACTTTTTCACTCTCTTCTTTCATCAAGAGGCTCTTCAGTTCTTCTTTGCTTTCTGCCATAAGGGTGGTGTCATCTGCATATCTAAGGTTATTGATATTTCTCCTGGCAATCTTGATTCCAGCTTGTGCTTCTTCCAACCCAGCGTTTCTCATGATGTACTCTGCATATAAGTTAAATAAGCAGGTTGACAATATACAGCCTTGACGTGCTCCTTTCCCAATTTAGAACCAGTCTGTTCTTCCATGTCCAGTTCTAACTGTTGCTTCCTGACCTGCATACAGATTTCTCAGGAGGCAGGCCAGATGGTCTGGTATTCCCATCTCTTTGAGAATTTTCCAGTTTGTTGTGATTCACACAGTCAAAGGCTTTGGTGTAGTCAATAAGGCAGAAGTAGAGGTTTTTCTGGAACTCTCGTTTTTTTGATGATCCAACAGATGTTGGTAATTTGATCTCTGGTTCTTCTGCCTTTTCTATATCCAGCTTGAACATCTGGAATTTCATGGTTCATGTACTGTTGAAGCCTGGCTTGCAGAGTTTTGAGCATTACTTTGCTAGTGTGTAAGATGAGTGCAATTGTGCAGTAGTTTGAACATTCTTTGGCATTGCCTTTCATTGGGATTGGAATAAAACCTGACCTTTTTCAGTCCTGTGGCCACTACTGAGTTTTCCAAATTTGCTGGCATATCAAGTGCACCACTTTCCCAGCTTCATCTTTTAGGATTTTAAATAGCTCAGCAGTAAATCCATCACATCCACGAGTTTTGTCCATAGAGATGCTTCCCAAGGCCCACTTGACTTCGCATTCCAGGATGTCTGGCTCTAGGCGAGTGATCACACCGTCGTGGTGATCTGGGTCATGAAGATCTTTTTTGTATAGTTCTGTGTATTCTTGCCACCTCTTCTTTATATCTTCTGTTTCTGTTAGGTCCATATAGTTTCTGTTCTTTATTGTGCCCATCTTTGCATGAAATATTTCCTTGGTATCTTTTATTTTCTTGAAGAGATCTCTAGTCTTTCCCATCCTATTGTTTTCCTCTATTTCTTTGCATTGATCACTGAAGAAGGCTTTCTTTTTTCTCCTTGCTATTCTTGGGAACTCTGCATTCAAATGGGCATATCTTTTCTTTTCTCCTTTCCCTTTAACTTCTCTTCTTTTCTCAGTAAGGCCTCCTCAGACAACCATTTTGCCTTTTTGCATTTCTTTTCCTTGGGAATGGTCTTGAGCATTGCCTCCTCTACAGTGTCACAATCATCTGTCCATAGTTCTTCAGGGACTCTGTCTATCAGATCTAATCCCTTGAATCTATTTGCCACTTCCACTGTATAATCGTAAGGGATTTGATTTAGGTCATACCTGAATGGTCTAGTGGTTTTCCCTACTTTCTTCAAATTAAGTCTGAATTTTGCAATAAGAAGGGAGGCTTAGAAGAAGTGAAAGAAAGGAGAACTGCAGATAGATAGAAGCAGGATTCCAAGGAATGAGACATGAGCCTTAGACCCAATTTCTTACAATCCCTTGGACTACTTAGCCCTCATCTCTGGAAACTGGGTCCTCATTCTGATGCAGCATGGCTGGATGTCAGGTACAAAGGTTTGGCTGACCCCTGCTTCACATTGCTTGTGACTTGGCTAGTGAAGTGGCATTTCTAGCAATAGTCCATCAAACTGTTAAATGGAAATGATACTGTGCAACAAGTGGGTTGCCTCAGATTAGCGTGGAATTCAAGGGGAGTCTTTCACAGGTCTTTGAACACCTTTAAAGCATTTTATGAATGATTTTTTTTTCCTCTGGAATGTTCAGCCCTGGTCCAGGAGACACTTTAAGTTTTGTTCAAATTGTTGACATAGAAGGAAAAGAGAGAGAGATCTGGGAGGCAGGTCGTCAGCAAAGAGATGGAGGGTGGGGAGTGAGGAGATGACCATGCAAAACCAATGCTGAAGGACTGCAGGATATCCCGAACCTTGCTTCTGAGTTCTCAGTCCCCACTGCCAAACGCATTTGAAAAGCCCTGAGCTTCTAAAGCACACAGACAGAAACACCAGCCAAACAGACATACTGAGAAACATGTAAAGCCCCCAAAAGGACATGTAAACACACATCCTCCTGGGTACCCCTTTTCTCTGAGTGCTACAGATGGGCTGTGACTCTTTACTATGGGCCTGCCTGGGTGCTCAAGGCAGGGCATCCTGTCAGAGGAAGTGGAGGATGTTTGAGGCCAGTTCAGACTAGTGCTGGGAGAGAGGAGTGTTGGACCTTGAGCCCCTCTGGCTACTGGGAGATGGCATCACAGCCTCGGTCTGCCAGTGGGCATCAGGCTGTCAGGGGTTCCCTGGCTCAACCCCAGACTGACTCACCCAGGGACCCCTATATTCTACCATCTTCCAGTCCCTTTGCATATCCAGGCCTAGTTATCCTGGGGACCAGAGTCTGCCCCCTGAAGATAGGACAGGTAGTGGGACACTGTAATCAAAAGCCTGCGTCATGACCTTCTCCTGCACCTGGAGAGGGAGCAATTTCTTAGAAGTGAAAGCCCTTCACTCCCAGCCAGTCTGAGTTTCTTCTGTACCTGGGGTGGGGCTGCGGGGTGGCTACTCCCCACCTCCCCCCAGACAAGGGGGTTCCTGTCAGTAGTGTGTTTGTGACAACAGGGGCAAGATCTAATGAAAATTGCCATCTGGGGCTTCCAGGCCTCTCCCCATCCTGCTATCTTCACTCTGACTCAAGGGCCTGGGTGATGGAAACCCTCAGATGCCCATGGGAGCCATTTGGACCCAACCAGACCTCTGGGGCCTAGGCCACAGAGCAAGTGCAGTCCCAGAGCAGCCTGGATTTTCAGAGAAGAAGCAAGGTGAAAGTGGAGAAAAACCTGTGAGACAACTCCAAAATGTTGTTGGAAAAATGACTTAGTTGACACAGGAAAGATCTATGGAAGAGGCTGTGACCAAGATGGATGGGACCATGTGTAACAGGAAAGAGTATAGGTTGTGAATGACATCTGGCTACACAACTAGGCAAGTCACATAAATCCTGTGGGATTAGGTTTCCACCTCTGTCAAATGGCAAGTTGATAATGTCTTTGTGATGGACTGTTGTAGAAATTAGAGAATATATATACATGTATACACATACACATGCACATTCATATACATATTCTTTTTCTACCTGCATGAGGCATTTCACTAAATCAATAATGACCAAACATTACCGGGTATCAGAAATATCTGGGAAAGAAAGTAAAATAAATACCTAGAGGCCTGGTTAAAACAGTTTTCTTGGCCTCACTCTCAGATTCTCTGCTTTAATAGGTCTGGAGTGATACACATGCATTTCTAACAAGGTCCTAGGTGAGGCTGATGCTACTGTTCTGGGTACCGCCCTGAGAATCAGTGTGCTAAGCTGTGACAGCAAATAAGCATTATGTTTCTCCCTTTTATGAGTACCTTCCTAGCAGAAAAGCAATGAATATTTGTCAATTAAAAAATGAATGAGTGGATTTCATATAAGAGCCTTGGTTTTCTTTTGTACAACACAGGGTTTTACTATGTGGTCTCTTGAGTCTTCATCATTGACACTGAGGGACTGGATTCCTTGGGTGAGGGGAAGACATCTGAAGAGCCAGGCCCTGGATCTGTGATTCCAGACTATTGAGCTAGAGCTATGGGGTCTTTTGGTGTTGTGGCCTGCATGGAGGAGGGCACTATTGCCCAGGCCCAAGCCACCCCTGCTGCTCTTCTAAGAGGAGACTTTTTCATCTTCTAAGACCAAGGTGGCCTCAGCACACTCTCTTCTCTAGAGAAGCCCATCCCAGCATCATTTCCCAGCATCCTCTGTGGTATCCATCTCATCTGCAGGGAGACAGAGGCATCTTCCCCTTTTCTGCCTCTCTAAGCCCTTCCTTCATATACCCAAAATCACCCATGCCTAATGGGATTTGGGAGCAACCCAAGGAATGCAAACTCAGCCTCAGATGTGTCCTTTTCTATTGTGTTAAAAAAAAAAAAAAAAAAAAAAAAGCAAATCATTTATTCTGAACCAAACAAGAGTGTGTCCTGTGCAAAGTACCCCGGAGAGCCTATCCCAGACTCCCTCCTCCCCTCCCTGACTCCACAGAAGTCACTTGGCTATGACTAAGGCCCCAGAGTTGAGTGACCTACCCAACCCTGGCCTGAGACCTTTACCTCTACATAGAGGAGCAAGATTTATCCTCCCTGTTCCCTTATTCCTCATCCCCTTCATCCACCTTTCCAAGCAGGGGCCAGGGACACTGATGGTAGACAGAAAACCCACAAGGCAGCCCACTCAGTCTAGGCTAAGGAAAGCTCAGACCATGAGTAAAATAAACCCAAGAAAGAAAAAAAAAAAAAAAAAAACTCATCCTAGGGAGTCAGGAAGGAGAAAGGACACAGGCACCATGTAGGACTTAGTGTGTGAGGGTATCATCATCTTTATTGTTGCATGGTTTCCTCTTGTCTGCAGTCCTGTGGTTGCACATCAGGACAGACCATAGCTCAAGCTGCAAACCATAAGCCTTGCTGAGGAGCTGCCTGCTCCAGGAGAAGCACAGGACTTTGGGGATACTCTGACTCCACTCCAATGGGAGTTTACAACCTAGCTGGGCAGGTAGGACAGACACACCTGAAAAGTGAAATAACAATTCAAGAGATGTTGCAAGGCAGTTGCCAAATGGATGGTGTGGATGATGCAATGAATTCTAGGAAAACAGTCCAGGCTCCTGCAGATAGGAACAAATACAAAAGGCTCCAAGGAATAGGTCTTGAAATACAGGTTGGATTTTTAGATACTGGGAGTAGCAGAGAAGTGGTCCGGGTAGTAGGGAAAGAGTGAGCAGAGGCTTAGGGGCAGGGGCCCCAAGGGGATGTCTTGGGAAACACCCAAGATGTGCCATGGTGGCCAGACTGGTCTGGCTAGAACAGAGGATGTGTTTGGGGAGGAGTCAGATGTGTGTCTGAGACCCAGATGTGGATCCTGAGATGGCATGCAAAGGACTTTGGGCATCACTTCTGCAGCAGGGAGCCTCTGAAAGTCTTTGAAGAGATACAAACCAGAAAACATTGGAAATTGCGGCTGCTGGGAGTCGAGGATCAACATTTTCAGGGCAAAAGGTAAGGCCGTCTCAGCCGTGCTTTTTTTTAAAAGTAGGCACCCTTCGGTCCACCACGGGTTCCACCTTTCACTCCAACTCTGACGCCTCCTTGGTCTCCACAACCACCAAGACCCTGTGACTCTGGAAGGCCTACATCGCAAGGTCTGCACCTAGGCTCACTCTCTTGCCACCAGTTATAACCAGCTGGGCCACAGATGGGGGCCTCAGTGTCCAGGCGGTGTGGACTGGACTCACGACAGCCTAGGTCTCCTGTGCACGGATTTGGATTTGGACCTGAGCAGGGGCTGGGACAACGTCGCGGCTCCACACGGGGCTCTGGGCTTGGGCAGGGCGATGGAAGAGGAATTGGCTCCGGACGTGGAAAAGATTCTTGGCGCTCACAGGGCTGCGGACACGGACGCGGTGCTGGAAGATCACACTGCACTGGGCGAGGATGACGCGGGGCTGGATATGGCACTGGACGTGGTTCTGGATACACACAAGGTTCCAAAATTCGCCGTGGTGGAGAGCAGGGACGGAACTCTGGACTTCCGCACCGCTCTGGACGTGAACACGTACGTGGAGCCGGAAGTGGATGTGGGCGTGGGGCCGGAAGTGGACGTGGGCATGGAGATGGAGGTGGACTTCGCCGCCATGATGGCTCTGGACATTGGTCCAAACGCTGCGGAGGACGGAAGCTTGGGAGTGGACACGGCTCTGCATGTGGTCTCAGATCCGGGCAGGAGGTAACCCAGGAGGGTCGTGGGGCACAACTCTCAGGGCAGCGTCTGATGGGAGGAATCTGAACAGAACACTTCTGGGGGGGAACCTGCTTGGGGCAGCGAGGGGAGGAAATCTCTATTCGGCACTTGGGTCCACATCTCTGAGAGCAGCCAAAAGTGGGACGCCGAGAACAGTCACTGTTATAGATGGGCTCAGAGCGGCGGGGTGGGGTACAGTAGTTATAGGAGCTCGGAGAACATCTTGACGGCAGGCAGCTACTGCTGTAGTAGGGCTCAGAACGTCGTGGTGGGGAGCAGCTGCGGTAAGAAGGCTGCAGCTGGCGAGGAGGGAGGCACCTGCTGGTGCTCCGAGAGCGACTCTGTGCAGGAAAGCTCCCGTAAGAGCCCTGGGTCTGGCACTGGGGCGCACAGGTGCTAAATGAAGCCCGGGACTGGCGCTGGGGGGCGCAGCTGCTGTAGGAGCCCTGATATTGGCACTGGGTGGAGAATCTTCCCTGAGGCTGGCACACCGGGGGACCTGTTACATAAGTCTGGACAGGCTGAGGTGCTGGGCAGGGTACATAGCTCTGGCCTGGGCATTCCACATAACAAGTTTCTGTATAACAAACTGGAGCACATTCTACATAGCAGGTCTGCACGGGGCATGGGCCTTCACACTGCACATAGGAAACCTCAGACTGCAATGGAGCCTGGCTTTGAACACATGTAATCTGAGGCTGGCTTGGAGCCTGACCCTTCGCCTCGGTGGTCTTAGACTGGCATGGAGCTTGGCCCTTCACCTGGGTGGTCTTAGACTGGCATGAAGCTTGGCCCTTCACCTCTGTAGTTTTAGACTGACATGGAGCCTGGCATTTTACCTGACAGACTTGAACTGGGCATGGTGCAGGGCACTCCACAATTTGCATCTCGCAGGGAGCTTGGACCACCACCTGGCTGTTGGCACAAGGGGCCTGGGAGATACAGAAGGGGGAACATGTCACACAGTACTGGGGGTGCGGCTGGTAACACTGAATCTGCTGCTGGTCACACATGGTTCTGATGCAGGCAAGTAAGCAGAACCTGAGGGTAGAAAGACCAAGATCAGGAGGGTGAGAGTTGTTGGAGAGTGGTGACCAGGACTAGGGGAAGATACCCTGCTTATTTCCTGGCCTTTCCTCCCCTACCTTCAACTTGTACCCAAGAGTCCTTACAGAGTGAGCTGGACCCAAGATTAGTCACCATTGCCCACAAGATCTGCCTTGAATCTGCCAAAAGACCTGATCTGAGGGAGCTTCAAAGGGACTGCAAATGGGCATTCCAGTGTCCAGCACAAGAGGGCGCCAATGACAAGAGAATTCCCTCACTTCAGCAAGTCCTAAGAGGTGGGAGGGAGCTTTATATGAGGTAGAGAGAAACCTGCCTCCCAAGGCTGTAACCCAAAGTGGGAACTCCACACCCACAGGAGCTTGGATGTCCTCAAGTGCTCACACTGGCAACTTGCACATACGTGCAAACATGCAAAAGGGCACATATGGGAGAAAGACCCAGAACTCCCAGGTGCCTCAGCGGTAAAGAAACTGCCTGCAGTACAGGGGACGTGGGTTTGATCCCTGGGTCAGGAAGAGCCCCTGGAAGAGGAAATGGCAACCCACTCCAGTATTCTTCTTGCCTGGAAAATCCCATGGACAAAGAAGCCTGGCAGGCTACAGTCTATAGGGTTGCAAAAAGTGAGACACAACTGGGTGACTATGCACACATGCACTCAGGCACCATCTGCACTCAAAGAAAGTATCCACTGTAGATTAAAGGATCCAGTCACTTACCAGACAGCTCAAACCCAGCATAAAATGTTTGTTTCTCTCTATTCAGTCTTTTTAGGTGAATTTACTTGAACAAGCCCTTGTGGATGTATGCAAAACACGCACATACCAAATACACCAACCTTGGAAAGGCTCAGGACTGTCTTGGAAACTTGCCTAGGCAGATTCCTGATGTCAGTCACCTCAGCTTTCAGAAATGTTTTCTCCCCCAGCCCCTCTGAGAGGCAAGGCACAGTTACCTAAGATGGGGTGACCCAGAAAGTGCAAGTTTCCTAAATCATAAGACTGACATTCAGGCACACATAAAGCTCTAAATAGCAGAGTGTTACAAACACGATGTGGGGGTGCAGGCATGCTCCCCAACAGCAGACTTAGCCAGGGAGAAACTGAGGGCCATCCCCATTCCTCTGTCCTCCTCAAATCTGCCCGTTCATGGGCATCAGCCCAGTGACCAGCACAGCATGGAGACTGTTTTGACAATTAGTCCATCCGTCAAAACACATCTCCCTGAACTGAGATACTGAAATACTTCTAATGAAGAGCAAAGCCTTCCACTGTCTATTCTTACAGCCTGTCTAAGTATACATGTCCTTGAGGAAGGTAACCCTCTTACACACATGTCTGCTCACAAGAGGTAAATTAATAATCCATCTTTTCCAGAGAAAGAGGTCCTGATGCAAGAAAATGGTACCTAAGGATAAGACCATGGTTATCCAAGGCAAATACACTGACTTCAGTGTCCCAGCTTTTCAGCCCAACTCTGTAGATATTCTTCCTTCATCCTCTAAAAGCCCTCCAGACTGTTCTCCTCTGAAGGAGTACCTCTCTTTTTCTGGTCCCAGGGTCTGCCCTCACTGTGCCTCATCCTTGTGAATCTGGGAACCCCTTGGGCATCATCCAGACCCCAATCCCAAGACCCAACCCCTAGACTCACCCTCCTCACAGGCAAGCAGTCATTCAGGCTGAGGAATCTGGAGAGAGGACTGTATATAAAGGCTTCTGGGTCTGACTTAGACCATGAGACAACTGGTTGGCATCTGCCGGGCATCACCCAATTCCAGCAGCCAGTCACCTCCCTGTATGCTTGTCCTTGCAGTCACCTATAGAATGTGGGAGTGTCTCGCCTTAGTGTCGAAGCCTCTGAGCTATGAAGGAGCAGGTCCTTGTTTTCTTCCTCCTTCTTAACACTGTCAGTTTTTTCTCCATTCCTAGAAGACCTGGTTGAGGGGATGATGAGGTGTGGCAAAGGCATATTTTCTCTTGAAAGATGATTCCAGGCCCCTACATTCCTTCGTGTCTCAGATTCTAACCAGGTAGAGAAAACAGAAGAAAAATCCTTCTTTAAATTAAATAACAGATAATTCACCTCAGTTCAGTCATTCAGTTGTGCAACTCTTTTCCACCCCGTGGACCGCAGCACACCAGGCTTCCCTGTCCATCACCAAGTCCCGGAGCCTACTCAAACTCATGTCCATTGAGTCAGTGATGCCATCCAACCATCTCATCCTCTGTCGTCCCCTTCTACTCCTGCCTTCGATCCCTCCCAGCATCAGGGTCTTTTCCAATGAATCAGTTCTTTGTATCAGGTGGCCAAAGTTTTGGAGTTTCAGCTTCAGCATCAGTCCTTCCAGTGAATATTCAGGACTGATTTCCTTTAGGATGGACTGGTTTGATCTCCTTGCAGTCCAAGAGACTCTCAAGAGTCTTCTCCAACGCCACAGTTTAAAAGCATCAATTCTTCAGCACTCGGCTTTCTTTATGGTCCAACTGTCACATCCATTCATGACTACTGGAAAAACCAGAGCTTTGACTAGATGGACCTTTGTTGGAAAAGTAATGTCTCTGCTCTTTAATATTTTGTCTAGGTTGGTCATGACTTTTCTTCCAAGGAGCAAGTGTCTTTTAATTTCATGGCTGCAATCACCATCTGCAGTGATTTTGGAGCCCCCACCCTCCCCCCCAAAAAAAGTCAGCCACTGTTTCCATTGTTTCCCCATCTATTTGCCATGAAGTGATGGGACTGGATGCCATGATCTTAGTTTTCTGAATGTTGAGTTTTAAGCCAACTTTTTCACTCTCCTCTTTCACTTTAATCAGGAGGCTCTTTAGTTCTTTGCTTTCTGCCATAAGGGTGGTGTCATCTGCATATCTGAGGTTATTGATATTTCTCCCAGCAATCTTGATTCCAGCTTGTGCTTCATCCAGCCCAGCATGGATGGGCTCTGCATATAAGTTAAATAAGCAGGGTGACAATATACAGCCTTGACATACTCCTTTCCAAATTTGGAACCAATCTGTTGCTCCTTGTCCAGTTTTAACTGTTGCTTCTTGACCTGCATCCAGATTTCTCAGGAGGCAGGTCAGGTGGTCTGATATTCCCATCTCTTTAAGAATTTTCCAGAGTTTGTGGTGGTCCACACAGTCAAATGCTTTGGCATAGTCAATAAAGCAGAAATAGGTGGTTTTCTGGAACTCTCTTGCTTTTTTCATGATCTAACAGATGTTGGCAGTTTGATCTCTGGTTCCTCTGACTTTTCTAAATCCAGCTTGAACATCTGGAAGTTCACAGTTCATGTACTGTTGAAGCCTGGCTTGGAGAATTTTGAACATTACTTTGCTAGCATGTGAGATGAGTGCAATTGTGTGCACTCATTGTGTGAACATTCTTTGGCATTGCCTTTCTTTTAAGAGATAATTAAAATCACCTAAAAGATAGAGGAAACTTTACAGGATGAAGAGGATATTGGGTTAGAGCTAACTCTTATATCCCAGGTTGGCTGCGTACAACTGTGACCTTTATAACCAACCTGAATATTAATTTACTCATCTGCAAAATGAAGATAATTAAATCAATCTCCCTGAGTTGTGGTGAACATTGAGGCAGTTATTTCATACAGAAGCATCCAGACAAGAATGATATTCAAAGCACTGAACATCTACTAAGAGTAAATGCTGATCGTGAGCAGCAGGCACGTCTGGACTATGGTTGCCTGCTGCGTCCCAGTCTTTCGCTGGCAGCCTGATGGTTTTACAGCACGTGTGCAGCTAGTGCTATTTGGAGTGGTCCTTGAGGACAGCACAGTGCAGAACAGGAATAATCCTGTGAGCCAGATACAGTCAAGATGGGGTCACATTTCATTTTGTGCAACATATTTTTCACTTAGATAATTAGTAATCATTAGCATTTAGAAATAGATTTTCCTTAAGATTCCAGACATTCAGCTTTTCTTCTAAAGTTGAAAGATCCAACACAGGTAAGCCTACCTTCCATCAACCTGATTAACAACTGCCTCCCCCCCACCCCCGATAGGGCCTGTACTTTTATTTTCTACAATTCTCCATCATTCCTTACTACAGCCACAATGTCATTCCAAATGTAAGTTTCCTTTTATTATTTTATTTTTCCTCTTATGTTTCTTTGGCGAAATTGAAGGAAAATGAAATAACCCTGGGTCATTTCACTTGTTTATATAAACTGGTAAGCATTTAAGATAGAGGTTAGAGAGATTTGAGGTTGAATCTTAACTCTACTATTTGCTAATGGGGTTAAAGCTCCTTAACCTGCATGAGCCTCAGATCTATAAAATGGAAAGAAGAAAAATAAGAAGGAGGAGAGTGAGGAAGAGGAGCAGGAAGAGGAAGAAGAAGAGGAAGAAAGAAAACTCAGAGGAGTATTGTATGAATTAAGTGAGATAATTGGTGTAAAGTACTTAGCACTTTATTAGCTGTCTATTACTCTGAGCTTTAGTTTCCACATATGAAGATGGGAGTGAAAATACTTACTTCACCAGGTTCTCATAAAGATAAAATCAGATAATGGGTATGAAAGTGGCTTTGTGACCTACAGTACACATTCCAGTCACGGCTGTGAAATCCTTCCCGTGGGGAAGTTTCCGTCCAGATCAGCCTGATCAGAGTTCTGGTTCCCATCATTCATTCCAAAGGGGTCTCCAGATACCATTATTCTAAACTCAAGTGGGGTCATAGACTTTCAGAGGGTCAGAGCAACAAGGACCCAGAAATTATCTGGTCCCACCTGTCCTTCTGCAGGGAAGGAAAAACACGTGATCTCAGACTAGGCCTCTTTCACTACAACAGAGAAGTTACTTCTCTCATCACACAATTTGGCCACGGTGCTCTGAACTTGGGTAGCGTTGGTCCTGAAGGTAGTCAAGGAATCAATGAAAAGGCAAACCTGAAAACCTAGTCCAGCCGTCTGACCACCAGAATGGGACTATTGAATCCTGCGTTGATTTTTAAAAAGATGGTGGCAACTTGAAAAAAGCACAATAAATCTAGAGATATTTCATTGAGCACTTGTTATGAAACTGTCACTTGGGTAAGATATTTGACATACATTAAGTCTCTCAATCTTTAAAATAGCCATGCGGGACACATGTTATTATCATAATTTCATAACTGGGAAAACAAAAGTTCAAAGAAATAGTAGTTTGTTATAGGTCACAAACTTGAAAATGGCAGAATCAGGATTCTAGTCAAGTTATCTAGAGATAGAGGCTTTAGGAAATATATATATATATCATGTATATATACATATATATGTTATATATATATGTATATGTATGTGTATGTATATATACACATAATGAAATGAAATTGCCTTGAGTTACAGATACACAGAGAGGCATTCTATGCTTTATTATACTATAAGAGTTTTTATATTATACTATAATATAATAACTTTTCAGGAGTTATTATATTATCCTTTAGTATACTGGCTTGCTGAACCTTAAAAGAATTTACTGGAGTCTTAATGATTCCTTAATCCTGAGAGGTAGTCCAATAATACTTGTCCTTTGTGTGCAAAGATGTATATTTTAACAGATTTAATACAGCTTCTTCCTTTGTATCATTCACAATTTTCTTTTCACTTCTTTTCCTCTACCATCATTCTAATAGAGGAGGTTCTGGAACTCATTCCTGAAATGGTGGTGATGTTTGTCATTTAGATATCTTCCAATCTTTCCATACAAATTCTTAGTGTCTTGTAACTTCTACCATCAAGAATTAAAATAGTCAGGGTTTTACCTTGACACCAGGGTACCACTGAGTTTTTCTCCCTAAGACCATCTTCAACAGGTCACATGCCTATTTAAGCAACAGAGTACCTGTGTGTCAACCAGGGTAAAGGTAAAGGCAAAAAAAAAAAAAAATAGTATCACAGATTGTCACCATGTGGCTGTTAATAGATGATGAAACAAACACACATCAAGAGAACAAAGAAAAGCTAATACTCAACAGAACAGAAGAGCTCCTCAATTGTTTGCAACCACTCTTAAGGGAGACATTGAAAGTTAAAAGAGAAAGCAAGCACAATAAGGACAGTGATAGAGGTAATGAGTGGATGTATAAGGAAATGTGAAGATACAGAGGAGAGATACAGGGAGACACTGGAGTTCAGTTCAGTCACTCAGTCGTGTCTGACTCTTTGTGATCCCGTGGACTGCAATAAGCCAGGCCTCCCTGTCCATCAGCAACTCCCAGAGTTTATTCAAACCCATGTCCATCGAGTCGGTGATACCATCCAGCCATCTCATCCTCTGCCAGCCCCTTCTCCTCCTGCCTTCAATCTTTCCCAGCATCAGGGTCTTTTCCAATGAATCAGTTCTTTGCATCAGGTGGCCAAAGTTTTGGAGTTTCAGCTTCAGCATCAGTCCTTCCAGTGAATATTCAGGACTGATTTCCTTTAGGATGGACTGGTTGGGTCTCCTTGCAGTCCAAGGGACTCTGAAGAGTCCTCCAACACCACAGTTCAAAAGCATCAATTCTTCAGCACTCGGCTTTCTTTATGGTCCAACTGTCACATCCATACATGACTACTGGAAAAACCAGAGCTTTGACTAGATGGACCTTTGTTGGAAAAGTACTGTCTCTGCTTTTTATTATGCTATCTAGGTTGGTCATAACTTTTCTTCCAAGGAGCAAGCATCTTTTAATTTCATGGCTGCAGTCCCCATCTGCAGTGATTTTGGAGCCCCCAAAAATAAAGTCTGTCACTGTTTCCACTGTTTCCCCATCTATTTGCCATGAAGTGATGGGACCAGATGCCATGATCTTAGTTTTCTGAATGTTGAGTTTTAAGCCAACTTCTTCACTCTCCTCTTTCACTTTCATCAAGAGTCTCTAGTTCTTCTTAGTTTTCTGCCATAAGGGTAGTGTCATCTGCATATCAGAGGGTATTAATACTTCTCCCAACAATCTTGAGTCCAGCTTGTGCTTCATCCATCCCAGCATTTCTCATGATGTACTCTGCATATAAGTTAAATAAGCAGGGTGACAATATACAGCCTTGATGTACTCCTTTCCCAATTTGGAACCCGTCTGTTGCTCCATGTCCAGTTATAACTGTTGCTTCTTGACCTGCATACAGATTTCTTAGGAGGCAGGTCAGGTGATCTGACATTCCCATCTCTTTAAGAATTTTCCAGAGTTTGTAGTGTCCACACTGTCAAAGGCTTTGGCATAGTCAATAAAGCAGAAGTAGATGTTTTTCTGGAACTCTCTTGCTTTTTCTGTTTGAAACATTTAGATGGGGGATGCATAGAAACAAGGAAGTAGGACCCAAAGTGGAGCTATATCTCTGCTCTAAGTTTTCTTTTTCACATTTTGCAAATTTAATGATGTTGCTCAGTGAATAGTAATCTATGTATGTTTCATTGGCAGAATAAAAACTATGCTAGGTAAGTTATGCGTGTGCAGAGAATTTGGGCTTCTGAAAGTCTACTTATCTTGAAACACTGTTACCATCACAAAATAATATTCAGAGTCTGAGGCAGAACTAAACCAACTACTTTAAATGGTAGTAAGCTCTTAGCTCAAAATTCTCCAAGCCAGGCTTCAGCAATACGTGAACCGTGAACTTCCAGATTTTCAAGCTAGTTTTAAAAAAGGCAGAGGAACCAGAGATCAAATTGCCAACATAAAAAAAAAAAAAAAAAAAGACCCTGATGCTGGGAGGGATTGGGGGCAGGAGGGGAAGGGGACGACAGAGGATGAGATGGCTGGATGGCATCACCGACTCTATGGACATGAGTTTGAGTAAACTCTGAGAGTTGCTGATGGACAGGGAGGCCTGGCATGCTGCGATTCGTGGGGTCGCAAAGAGTTGGACATGACTGAGCGACTGAACTGAACTAAACTGAAGCTCTCAGACAGTCATCATACTGTTGAATGGAGAGTCCTGCTTAAGCAGACCCTCAGCCTCACAGAATGTTACCAGTATAGCATCACTGGGTTATCAATGTTCATTGATTTAGAGAACGCTAAAGGAGGCTCAGTGGCAAGGATATATCAAATGCCAGTCCGTCTTTGGTTACTGAGAAGACATGAGCTATAGCCAGTTCCTCACAATTGCTCCCAATATAGTCTGGTGCCTCATTTCACTGCCTTTTCTCCAAATTCTTTCCTCTGCTCAGAGCACTCTCTTCTGCCCTCTCTCTCTCTTTCCACCCACTCCTCTTTGCGTTGTATGTCAAATGTCTGCTAATATCTTCATCACATTTAGCTCAGATACCAATGTCTCCATCTGTTTTACTGGGCTCTATTCTCACCACCAACCCAGGTAAAATGAGCCATTTGGGGGCCCTGAATCGTCGTCTTTTATAGAGTCTAGAAACATTGCACTTCTTTGCTGATATGTCTCATATCTTCATTAAATGATGAACATCCTGGTAGCAGAAGACTGTGCCTAGCCGAAAGCCAGGCTCCTAGACAGTGCCCACCAAATGTTTTGAATGACATTATGAAAATCAGTCTAGTAATAAGCACCAGAAGCCAATTTAAAAAGTTGTTTTCTAATAATACCAAGAAAGACTTCTGTAGGAATGAGTTGGCTAGATAGAAGGTGAAATTTCACTGATTACATTTAATATAAAGATATTTAACTTTTTATCTTTGAATTATTTATTTGTTGCAGATTTTAAAGATAAAATATCTTCCAGTTTAGACTTGATACTGTATTTATATGTATATATTTTTTCTTTGCTTAAATTTAAACTTGAAGTTACTTTACTACTGTAAAACATTTTTATCCTTTATAAATTTCTTTTATTAACACAAAGAAGACATTAAAAGTTGTGTGGCCTCCAGCAAAGTTACTTATATTCTTTGGGTCTCAGATGGACTTTGTAAACCCTGAAGTTATTTCTAGTCCTAACATTAGGCTCAAATTATAGAGTTAAACAAGCTGGACTCAAGATTGCTGGGAGAAATATCAATAGCCTCAGATATGCAGATAACACCACTCTTATGGCAGAAAGTGAAGGGGAACTGAAGAGCCTCTTGATGAAAGTGAAAAAGGAGAGTGAAGCTAGTCGGAACAGCTCAGTTAAGAGAGTGTTAGACTGAAAAAGGAGAGTGAAAAAGCTGGCTTAAAACTCAACATTCAAAAATCTAAGATCATGGCATCCGGTCCCATCACTTCATGGTAAATAGTTGGGGAAACAATGGAAATAGTGACAAACTTTATTTTCTTGGGCTCCAAAATCACTGTGGTTGGTGACTACAGCCATGAAATTGACAGATGCTTGCTCCTTGGAAGAAAAGTTATGACCAACCTCAACAGCATATTAAAAAGCAGAAACATTACTTTTCCAACAAAGGTCCATCTAGACAAAGTTATGATTTTTCCAGTAGTCACATATGGATGTGAGAGTTGGACTATAAAGAAAGCTGACCACTAAAGAATCGATGCTTTTGAACTGTGGTGTTAGAGAAGATTCTTGAGAGTCCCTTGGACTGCAAGGAGATACAGCCAGTCTCTCCTCAAGGAAATCAGTCCTGAATATTCATTGGAAGGACTGATGCTGAAACTGAAACTCCAATACTTTGGCCACCTGATGTGAAGAACTGACTCATTGGAAAAGACCCTGATGCTGGGAGGGATCGAAGGCAGGAGGAGAAGGGGACAACAGAGGATGAAATGGTTGGATGGCATCACCGACTCAATGGACATGAGTTTGAGTAAGCTCCGGGAGTTGGTGAAGGACAGGGAAGCCTGGCGTGCTGCGGTCCACGGGGTCGTAAAGAGTCAACATGACTAAGCGACTGAACTGAACTGATAAGAGTTAGAAAAAGACAGTGAGAGAAGCAAAGATAAAACTGGATTGTCACAGAACAACAATAGAAAGAGACAAATAAGTATAAAGCTTTGAAGATAGTGTCAGTTCATAGAAAGATGAAAAAATTATATAATAAAGTCATATGGATTGCTCATAAGAATTTATAGGTGAAATTAAGATTAAAATGTGGTTGGCTTTTCATTTCCACAGGTTACTCATTCGTGGAGTTAACCAATCCCAGATCAAGAATATTTTTAAATGATCAACAAGTTTCAAAAATCAACACAAATTTACTGTGTGCTGGTAATTGTTTACATGACATTTATATCTCATTAATTATCATAAGTAATCTGGAGATGATTTAAAGTATACATGAGGATGTGTATAGATTATGTGCAAATAGTGCACATTTGATTAAAACATAAGGGACTTGAGCATCCTGTGGTTTCAGAAGGAGTCCTAGAATCGGTCCCCTTCTGACATCAATGGATATATGATTCTTCATATTGTATAGAAAAATTAATTCAAAATAGATCAAAACCTAAGTGTAAGAGCTTAAATGATAAAACTCTTAGAAGTGAGCATAGGAGTAAATCTTCTGGGCTTTACTTTATTTAAGTGGTTTCTTAGATACAACATCAAAAGCAAAATTTGGACAAAATTTTTAAAATAGATAAATTGAGCTTCATAAAACTTTTAAAACCTTTTATGTTGCAAATGTGAAAAGCTGACCCACTGAATGAAGGAAAATATTTGTAAATTAAATATCTGAAAAGGGACTTTTATCTACAATATATAAGGAACACTTACAACTGAAAGATAAAAGATAAAAAGATATGGCAATTTAAAAATAAATAATGGATCTGAATAGATATTTCTCCAAAGAAAATATAGAAATGGCCAGTTAAGCAAATGAAAAAATGCTCAATATCGTTAGTCGTTAAGGAAATGCAAATCAAAATCATAATGACATACCACTTCACACCCACTAACATGACTATAATAAAAAAAGCATAGGCAGTAACAAGTGTTGAGGAGGATACATAGAAATTGGAAGCCTCAACACATTGCTGGAGGGAATGTATATGGTACAGTTATTGTGAAAAGCAATTTGGCAGTGCTTCAAAAGTTAAACCTAGAGTTACTTACTACATGATCCACCAACCCCCTTGCTCCTAGCAAAATAAAAATCACTCCAAGAAAAATGAAAACATCCACTCAAAAAATGTATACATAAGTGTTTCATAACAGAATTGTTCACAATAGCCACAATGCATAAACAGCTCAAGTGTCCAACTGATGAATGGATAAACACTTGTGGTGTACAGATACAATGGAGTATTATAATTGGCCATATCAAGGTGTTGAATTTTGATACCTGCTGCAACATGAATAAACCTTGAAAACATTCTGCTGAATGAATAAAGCCAGTCACAAAAGATCACATACCATATAATTCCGTTTATATGAAATGTTCAGATGAGGAAAATCTATAGAGACAGAAAGCTGGGCTCAGAGGGATGAGATGTGACAGCTAATAGCTACAGAATTTTGTTTTGGGGTAATGAAAACATTCTAAAATTAGATAACTACACAGCTCTGTGAACATACAAAAAAACATTGAATTATACACTTTCTGTGGATGAACTGTATGGTATGTGTGCTATATTTCAATAAAAATTGTATATATATATTTGCTTCTGTATGTACATTTGCATATATATTGTAAGATATCTATCAAGATAGATATCACATACATACATATGCATACATAAGTAGAGATATATCCTTAAGCCTTGGTGACAACTAAATCACATTCATGGAGCATAGACTCACAAGCTCCTTGAGATCCAACCTCCCTATATAGGATACCTATACAGGATACCCTCTATAATTTCTTTAGGGAACAACCTTTCCTTGAACCTGAGTCAGGCATCTTCCCCAAGCATCTTGGAAACACAATCATTCAGGCTGACATGTTTACTGGAGGCTGACCTGTAATCCAAGGAAAAATTGTATTCTTCTTTGTGATGACTACTTCTTTCAAATCTTCCCTGCTGGTAGTAATTATCTCAGATGTCCTATGCTAAATGGATAAGATCTTAGTTCATCAAGTGGAGCTTATTAAATCCAGGTCACTCTCCAAGTATTTACAGATTACCTATCAGATTCCTAGGATTGAATTAAGATCAGTCATCATGCATCCACTCGACAAACATTCTGTGAACAGCTACTCATAGCTTCTGTCCTCAAGGAGCTTACTGTCTGATAAGGAAAATACATAAATGAACAGACATCTGTAATGCCATGTGATAAGGGCTTTGATAGATGTAAGCACAGGATAAGAGCGTAGAAAGGAGGCACTTAAAGAATTTGGAGGCACCACTTTTCAAAGATTTTACCTTCTCACTCCACAGAAAAAGCTACACATAGAAACCAATGGGAGACAGTGTTCACTGCAGCACTATTTATAATAGCCAGGACATAGAAGCAACCTTGATATCCATCAGCTGGTGAATGGATAAAGAAGTTGTGGTACAGGGCTTCCCTTGTGGCTCAGTGGTCAAGAATCCACCTGCCAATGCAGGAGACGTGGGTTTGATCCCTAGTCCTGGGAGACCCCACACACAGAGCAGAGCAGCCAAGCCTGTGCACTACAACTATTGAGTCTGTGCTCTAGAGCCCAGGAGTCACAACTACTGAGCCCGTGTGCCCTAGAGCCCGTGCTCTGCAACAAGAGAAGCCACCACGATGAGAGGCCTATGCATTGCAGCTAGAAAGCAGTTCATGCTTCAGCAAAGACCCAGCACAGTCAGAAGATAAGTAAATAGAATAATGAATAATAAAATATAAATACAAAAGAAGAAATCATGGTACATATTCATATACACAATGGAATATTATTCAGCTGTGAAAAGGAATGAATTTGAGTCCACTGAACTGAAGTGAATGAACCTAGAAACTGTTATAGAGTGAAGTAAGTCAGAAAGAGAAAAACCAATATCATATATTAACACATACATATGGAATCTATTAAAAAATGGCATTAATGAACCTATTTCCAGGGCAGGAATAGAGACACAGACATAGAGAACAGATTTGTGGAAATAGTGAGGGAAAGAGAGGATGAGACGAATTGAGAGGGTAGCATTGAAACATATACATTGCCATACATAAAACAGATCTCTAGTGGAAGTTGCTGTGTAACACCAGGGACTCAACCCAGTGTTCTGTGACAACCTAAAGGGGTGGGATGAGGGAGGCAGGAGCGAGGGTCAAGAGGAAGAGGATATATGTATAATTATGGTTGATTCACATTGTATGGCAGAAACCAACATTGTAAAGAAATTACCCTCCAATTAAAAATTAAAATTAAAAATAAGTGAACTCTTTGGGGAAAATGAGACTATGAGCTTCCAAACATGAAATTGCATGGCTTACAACACAAAAAGGCAAGTATCTATGGTAGAATTGTCTGATTTAGCAAATAGAAATACAGGGTCCCCAAGTGAATTTCAACTTCAGATAGACTATACATATATTTTAGATATGTATGTCCCCTGGGGCTGGAGCAATTTAAAAAAAAATATTTCTATAGTAATATAGATTGAAGGAATGATGGTGGTAGGATCAATGATGCTGACTCATTAATTCTTCAATGCATGCATTTATATTCATTCAGCTACTGGGTTTAACTGTGTATAAAACATTATGCTACATCCTGGAGTTACAGTGCTGAGATAAAGGAGCCATCAAATGTAGCCCCTGTTCTTAGAAAGCTGTTAATTGAGTGAAGAAGATAATCATCAATCAAAAGACCACACAGATAAATAGCCAATGATGCCCCTGATTAGTATTTGGCAGGACAGGTCTGCAGAGCAACAAGAGCTGCTTAGGGCTGAGGATGCAGGAAATGGGAGAGAGCTAACCTGGGCAGGGAGACCAGAAAAGACTTTCCTCAATACATGAATATGGGCTGAGACCTAATGGATAAATAGGAACAAAGGATGAAGTATATGCTAGAATGAAGAGACAGCATGCGCAAAGGGACAGTGTAGGAGATATGAGCGATTATGCACATTCATAGAATTGAAAGCAGCCAGTGAAGCAAGAGAAAGGGGCCCCTCAGGTCTGCATCCAGATCACTGGCAACTATCTTAAGCAGAGATGTGACAGGACAGGATCAGCCTCTGGCTGCCCTGTGAGGTATAATGTGGGAGGAACTGAGCTAAAACAGGGACATAGGTGTGGAGACTGTTTGTCTTAACCCAGGAAATGAATTGTTGACCCTATATACTATTAGGCACCGTCTTACACCATCAACACTTTGCCTACTTTGATCTCAAGAAGTAAACCCCACTTAGGAGGCTGAGTGCCCCAGGGAAATAGCAAGATCGTTGCAGGCAGACAGGCCTGGGCTTATCCTATGGTTCCTCCAAGCAAGAGCGTGGCAGAGCAAGTCGCTTACTCTTGCTCAGCCTTGGTTAGTTTCATCATACATAAAATGCAAACAATATTTGCCTCATACTTTGTTAGAAAGGCTAAATAAAAAGTATGTGAAGAGTCAAGCCATGAATGGGCCCTCAATAAAGGCTATTACTGTTATTATCATTATTATATGATTACGTTTACCTAACATCACAGCTGTTTTTGTTACATTAGTATGCTTACCTAATGGAAAAATAATCATTTCTGAAACTGTTTGCAATGGGACAAAATTATTTTAAATATGAAATCATATAGAACATATCATGGGATTGTAGAAATAATTAAAAGAGTAACAGATGGGGGGCTTTCTTATTTGGTCTTAGCTCTCAAATATATTGTGTTTGGCCTCTCTGAATCTTTATATCTTCATATCTTCATTCTGTTGGTTGTGTTTTTATCGCTTATTTTTCAAAGGATGTCATAAAAATAAAATACACCCCATGTCATGAACATTCTTTAAATTAACATAAATCATAATCAGCATAAGAGTCACTGCCCCTGTACACACATGGCATTTCTAGTTCCCAAGCCCAGGACTGACAGAAGGGAAGAAGGTCCTTTTTCCACATTAAAGGACAAAGTCACTGGGGTCTTTGTCTTGGGAGGGGGTCTGGACAAAGCTGGCCGCTCCTTAGGATGGCTGTTACCTGAATTGGGCCAAGTCATCTGGAGAAACACTGACCCGCATGGGTGAGGCAGAGCTGCAGGGAGGTGAGGCTTTGTGTGAGACATCAAGGGCCAGGAGCGGGGTGCAGAAGAAGAAACTTAATTTTTCTCTTAGTGGGATTTGGGGCTTGATGGTAGGGTGTGTAGGGTGAGGAGAGAGGGAATTTGTGGGGAGCACAAGAATGAGCCTTGTGCAAAGATTACATTTTAACAAACTCCAGAATGAAAGAAAGATTGTGAGGGGAGGGAGAGGGGTCTGGTGGATCTGTGTTACCTGGATCCTCCCATTGCTGCTCTCCTGTGGGTGAGGTTCAGGTCAACAGCAGTCCCCAGACCCCTCATAGAACCTGGAGCCCCCAGAGCCCCCGGAGAGCTCACACTCACAGCAGTTAAGATACAGCCCCAGTGAAAGGGATGGAACATGTGGTGGCCCAGGCAGCAGCCCCCACCCTCCCCCCATCCCCAGAGCTGGAGCCACAGCAGGAAGAGACTGGAGAGGGACATGGGGTAGGTAGTTGGGTGGGACATTTTGGGGAACACTCAGGAGGGGCTGGCACTGCTGCTTATTCTACTGGAAGTATAGTTCAGGAGAAGTTCAGCCAACCTGAGAGACACAAAAAAGAAACCAATGCACCATTTCAAAGATTGATTCTCATTATTTTCTTTCCCCTGGATTTCATTGAAATCTCTCCTCTACAAATAGCAGGTTCTTGAACCAAGTTCCACAATGGCATCTGGATACTGATGTGAAGGTAAGCAAACCTTAATGAATACTCTGTCTCCTCAGTCTGTTTTGCTTCCCCTAGGGTATGATGGCCAACTCCCCATATGGGCTCCAAACCCACTGACGTAAGCCTTCTTACCCCCAGAGGACACAAAGTAGTGCACTCATTTTCTGATCCTTACTCTCAAACATATCAGATGGGAGTAGGATGCATCCCCCCAAAATGATGGGGTTTTTTTTTTTTTGAATGAATAAACTAGAAAATTATGATACTGAGAACAAAGACCTCTGCAAGTTGCAGGATCCTTAAGCCCACCCCAACTCCCACCACCACTCCTCTGAAGTGACTCCTTCCTCTCTCCCTGGAGCCCCTTTGTCCAGGGCCTGATATTTTCCCAGGGATGAGGCACTGCCCATGTATGCAGAGTGGTCAGTTTCACAACCTGGGATGAGGAGACTCTTTTTGCACCAGGATTTCCTTGCACATGAACAAGAGGAATCAGAAAGCCAGAGCCTGTCAGACATCTTCTCCCCAGGCCTGCCACCAGCAAGCCTTTCCCCATTCCCACTAGCTTGCCCATGCATGCATTCATTCATTCATTTGGTCAATAATCATACACTGTCTATCTTGGGCCCAGAATTTTATGAGATGCTGCTGTCTTCAAGGGCCACTGAGTTTCCTTGAGGACATACTTTCTATTAATTTACTACATCCTCTAACAGCTCTTAACTCAGAACAGTATTATATACATTTGCTTGTCTTCCTTCTCTTCCAGATGGAGAATCTGTTGAGCATAGAATCTTTATTTCTGAATAAATCTGGACTTTATTCAGTTCCATTCCCTCTGTAGTTTCAAAAACAGAATGGGTAGATGTGATGAAAAGATGAATTTTGATGCTTAATTGATTAAGAGAGGAATGAAGAACTGTGTTTTAGCACCAGTGGGCAGAGACTTGTGGCTCAGGGTACCATTCTTCAGGCTTCAGACATCCCTTGAAGGAAACCACACACTGGTCACATGTGAAATGCTTTCGATGTCATCATCTAATAGTGGCTCATTCATTAATTGAATACTTATGTGTTTTCTGTCTTGAGACAGGAATTTTACAAAATTCTGTTTCCATAGAGATGAGACAGGTGCCTGGAGGACATACATGTAAACAGTGCCCCGTAAACCAATTTGTGGTGTGCTACAGTGGTGGCCCCATGACTCATGGGTAGGCTCCTATGGAGCTGAGTCCTTGCATCTGTGTGTGCTCTTCCAGAGGGAGATCACATTTAGGGCAGAAGCTGTACTAGTTTTTATTCATCTACATATGCCCAGAAGCCCCACTGAATGCTCCCAGGGTGGGTAGAGGCAAGGCAGTAAGTTAATGATCACTGACTGAAAGGATGAATGATGTCTGCCTTTGGACACACATGTGAAGAGGCCTGGGTCTCAGGATCCATTTGTTGGGCTGGAGAAGCCCTTTAAAGCAGGACACACACTGAGTCAAATGTGACATGGCCGTGGATGTCATCACCTATCAATGCTTCAGAAATAGTACATTTACTAGGCCTGAGTGCACAGGCCTAAGAGAATGGAAGTCAGATGAGACAAGTATGTGTCAGCAAGCCAGCCAAGGGCATAAAGCTCAGGTCACTGGCCAGGAAAGGGGATTCAAGGAGCAGCTAATCAGTGGCCAGGAGACAGCATGAGGGATTGAGGATTCAGGATAGGGACAGTGATATGAGAGGCCATCAGAAATTGGAAGGGGTTGGTGACAGGCAAGTGACAAACTCTGCCACTCAGTCATGGGTTATTGCACTGGGCTTTGGTTTAAGACCACATTTGAAGATAGACAAAACTCGTTTGTGAAAATCCGTATTTTTCCCTTGACACATCTGAAATGAGATACAAGTAGACCTAATTAATGAAATGTTGATGTGTTCTACATTGAAACAAGCATTCTATTACTCAAAATGAAAGATAATCATCCCTACCTTGAAGGCTATCACAAGCCAATTTGAAGACAGATAAGTAAAGCACATGACTACTCTGTTAGACAAGTCCTGGATGCTACTGGGGCTTAGGGGAGGGTATGCAACTCAGACCAGGGAGGAACTTGATACCTAGTGGATGATATGATGAGGATGAGGTCTTAGTGGTCATCAGAACTAGGATCCAAGACTTCACTGGTGGATGGCAGATAAGGAAAGAGAATGGACCCAGCATAAGCATTGTCAATATTAGCCTAAGAAAGGGAAAAAGGGCATTCATCATTATTCAAAGAAAGAGAATTCTAAGGAAAACGTGATCACTATTATAAAATGCCCCAGTGAGTGTCCACTCCATTTGATGGTCTGTTAGAACATCAACAGTGACTTCAGAGTAGCTGATTTCACTGGATATGTGAGAACAGAAGTCATTATTTAATCCTTCTATTGGTGAATCAGCTTAAAGTTGCTAATAATTGAAAAGTGAAGGACAACTTTATAAGGAAGTAGAAAGGATAGAGGCAAGAAAATGATCATTTATTGAATCTTGCCCCCAAACCAAAAGCTAAGAAAACCTTTAAATTGCATTAAGACAGTATCCAATTGAGTATGGAACTGATTACAGGAGCTTTAGATATTCAGAAAGGAAGTGAATGATGTATGCTTAGTTATGAAGGTTGGGTCAGAGGGCCAGGGTCATTGATGGGAGTGGCCATTTCATGATGATGAGGCTGACATTAGTGATACAGATGAGCTTGATCTTGATGGTGCTGACAAAAGAACTGCACTCCATGAAATAAATGTGTTTCTGAGGGTTTTGTGTCACAGGAGAGCAGAAGTTACTGTCCTATCCTAAGCCATCTATTTACATGTATTAACTCACTTAACCCTTACAGCCCTCCTTTAACCCTAACTATGTTAGCCCTCTTCAATAGAGGAGTACATTAAACACAGAGAAGTTAATGACTTACTTCAAGATCATACAACCCAAATTTTATTGAGATAATACCTTGTCTTTAATTCATCAGTGTTACCCATGAAGGACACCTTTGGTGGCTCAGACTGTAAAGAATCTGCCTGCAATGCCAGAGACTAAGGATCAGTCCCCGAGTTGGGAAGATCCCCTGGAGAAGGGAATGGCTACCCACTCCAGCATTCTTGCCTGGAGAATTCAATGGACAGAGGAGGCTGGTGGGATACAGTCCATGGGTTCCAGTAATGTAATAAAATACCTAAAGTGAACTACTTAAATGGAAATAATCATTATTTTATAAAAATCATTCTTTGACTTTTGATGGGTGTCATTTAATTTAATGATATTTCTACCATTCATTTGCCAGTGACCACCTAAGAAACACTGGGTCTGTCACAAGAAAGACGAAAATCCAGGATGTCTTTAGGTTCTGAACTGGGCAGATAATGATACTATTCATTGAGTTAAAGTCAATGTAGAACAAGTCTGATGAATGGAAGGCTAGGAATGGATTTTCTACTGTAAACTTTGAATTTGGGATGACAATGGAACTCTTTATTGGTGAAATCTAAAAGGTTGCTGAATGAACAAATTTGTAGCTCAGGAAAGAAGTATGTGCGTGCTCCATCGCTTCAGTCTCCTGCATTAATAGATGGGTTCTTAACCTCTAGGGCCACCTGGGAAACCCACAAGAAACAGGTATGGACTTTATACATCGGCCTAGGAGCTGTGTACTGTGTGCTAGGTCACTTGAGTCGTGTCCGACTCTTTGCGACCCTCTGGACTCTAGCCCGCCAGGCTCCTCTGTCCATGAGATTCTCCAGGCAAGAATACTGGAGCCGGTTGCCAGGCCCTCCTCCAGGGGATCTTCCCGATCCAGGGATCCCCCCTCATTTCTAACAATTCCTGCATTCCAGGCAGATTCTTTACCACTGAGCCTAGGAGCTATGTAACCAAAAAACGTTTTTTGACACTTCCACAATATTCCATTGTTGATACTGGAAAGATGCCATTGGGCAAGATAACAAGGTTTGTACCTTGGTGAAGTTTACATTAAGGTGAGAAGAGAGAGGCACAAAAAAAGTAAATAAGTAAGAAACTATTGGTTGGTGATGAGTGATATGAAGGAAGTCAAGCAGAGTGATGTGCTTGAGTGACAAGGCAGCTATTTTAGGTTCAGGGGTCAATGAAGGGCTCTCTGAGAAGTGGCTTCTTAGCTATCAGTGTGATAATGTTAACTGATGTCACAGGAGTAGATAATATTGCTCAGGAGAGGTAGGGAGATAGAGAGGAGAGAGCAGGAAGGGAAGGCTCACAGATTGACAGGGATCTGACTCTGTTCTTCCTGCATGAACTAGGGCAGATTATTTAACATTTCTGACTTCAATTTCCTTACTTGTAAAATTAACAAGCAATCAAAACAATATGTTTTAAAGAGTCATGAGAATCAAATGAGAACATTATATAAGTTAATGAATATGATACATTTTTGGAGAAACAAGACCTTAAGTGTGTAGAATTGGAGAAATCAGAATCCTTGAACCAAGACTTACTATTGTCATTGCTCTGCACCTGCTCACTTTATTTAGTTCACTGATTTGTCTATCTGTTCAATCATTCATTCATTTTAATAATATAAAAAAAATGGGGAGCCCATCAAAAAGAGAGCTAAGATGTTGACAGTTATGTTACCTCTGACCATACATTTCTCCCCAGCACTCCTCACCACGCTCCTGCCCACCCAAAGTACATATTAGTCCAAAAAAAAAGTTTTCATCCATACCTCACTTTCCTTTTTGTATAGTTAATTTTCAGCCATATATGTACAACAGCCCAAAAGGGTATATTTAAATTTTAAAATAGGGCATCACGCTGCATGTAATCTTCTAGGAATCGCTTTTGTCACTTCATTGTTTGTTGCTTCAGCTCATTCTTATAAAACATTGAATCACAGACCATGTATGAATATCTCACAATGACTTGTCTACCTTCCGTTTGATGAGCGTTTGGCTTGCTTCCAGGTTTTTACTGTTGGGTATAATACTAGCAGTTTAATCACTTAATAAGAACAGTTAGAGACATTATCATTGTGTCTATTAATTTAAAACTTAATGGAGTAATAGGAAGAACATTGGAGAAAGTTTAAGCGTACTCAGGGGATTTCTAGGTGGCACTAGTCATAAAGAACCCGCCTGCCAATGCAGGAGATGTGAGAGACCTGGGTTTGGTCCCTGGGTTGGGAAGATCCCCTGGAGAAGGGAATGGAAACCCACTCCAGTATTCTTGCCTGGAGAATCCCATGGACAGAGGAACCTGGTGGGCTACAGTCCATAGGGTCTCAAAGGGTCAGACACAACTGAAGTGACTTAGCACACATGGATACACAAAGCAGACCCACAGGAGGTGGATACCCTCAAATGGCATCTGTAGGGTTAGAGTGGGCCTCTCTGTACAGGAGAGGTCAGCAGAGGTCCTTCCAGGGACACCCCGTGGGTATAGACCAGGTGACCTCCCCCAACTCCGGAACCAGGCTTTCCCCAGGCAGGGCAGGGCAGGGCTGGGCCACATGTTGCTGACTCTGACCTGTGGGGTGCTGCTGCAATAATAAATGAGAGCTGAGGTGGGCTCAGTGGGGAAGGTTTTTTATTTTGTAACTCAGAAGAGGAGGCCAGAAATATTTAGGGAAAATGCAGATGTTTCCGTGGGAAGATTTCAGCAGCTCAGTCAGCAGGGCACAGAGGGAGAGGATAGTGAGCAGCAGGCTGGGGTGGGCATTCAGCACTTTGGTTCCAGCTCTGCTTGTCACAAGTCCTCACAGGCGAGATCAGCAGCAGCCCCCAGAGCAGCAGCCGGAGCCCTCAGACTCGTGGCAGCAACTGGAGCCCCCGGGGTGCTGACCGCTGCCACCACCACAGCAGCCGGAGCTCTGGGCTCTGCGGCGGTGGGACCTGCGGCGCCTGCGGTGGCTCAGGCAGCAGCCCCCACACCCCGAGCTGCAGCAGCCCCCGGAGCTGGGGCCGCAGCAGGGGGAGACTGGGGGAGGACACGGAGGTGGGCACTTGGGGGGACATTTGGGAGGAGGAAACTTGGGGGTGGGGCACTTGGGAGGGGGCTGGCACTGCTGCTGGCTTTGCTGGCAGGACATCTTGCAGAGGAAGTCAGTACACCTAGGGAGAAATGCAGAAAGCCATCAGCGCACAAGTGACAAGCAGATACATCCTTCACCCTGGAGTTCATTGACTCCTCAGCCAAGACAAGCTACTTTGTGAGCAGGATCTACAAACAGAATCTGAAAACTGACAGGAAGTGAAAGGACTGCAGTAAAGCTCTCTTTCTCTTTCTATTTTTTCTGAAAGACACGGAACCATCTCCCTACGTGGGGCCCAAAGTCAGCCCCATATTAGGCTTCCCAGCCACTTGGAAGCACTGCTGGCCATAGTTCAGAATCCTTCCCACAATGGATCCATCATTCCTAAGCATATCCAGTGGATGCTTTCATCTCTGAAAACCTTTATTGGATGAGGACAGGGAGGAAAGACATAGTCTTGGCATTAACCCCACGTTCCTGCTTCTCCTTCCTTCTTTTCTTCCTCTGCCCCGCAGCCCACAGTGGAGGGCTTTTTGTTGCCCTCCTCACCAACCTTGAATATTCTCAGCTCTACAGTCTGCTTCTCACCAGATACTTACTTGAGGATGGCCTGACAGGCTCTGTAGAGAGAGGCCCGGACCAGAGCATCTCTGCAGGTTGCTGACTCCCTCACTTTGTTCCCACTCCCCCAGAGACCTTCCCCTCTCCCTCCTCCTTCTGCTCACCCCTTTGCAGTCCTGTCCCCAGAGCCTCCTTTTCGAGGCACTCACCTTGTCAGTGGAGGGGTGGGAACTGTCAGCGACAGAGCTGAGCACTGAAGAGCCCAACACTGGAGCCCTTTTATCCTGGGCCTGGTGGCTCACCACGGGTGAGGCTCAGCCTGGGGATGCAGAGCAGTCACTTTCACAATCCGGGGTGAGTGACTCCTCACATCCCCAGTGCCTGGGATCCAGAATCTCCCCACATAAGACCTAGAGGAATCCCGGAAGCCAGAGACTGCTAGACATGTGCTTCCCAGGTCTGCTGCCAGTCAGCCATTCTCCCTCCATGGATTCATTCCTAATTAGGCCAATAATCATGCAACGCATTGTCTATCTTGGGTCCAGAATTTTGCAAGATATCAATGACACGGTGATGAAGCAGATTGCCTTCAGGAGCTGGTAGTCTTGGAGGATGAGTTTGTAAGCAGTGAACTGTGAATTGTGTGTCATACAATCTTGATCTTTTGTTCATGTTCCTCATAGCTCTGAGCTCAGTGTTATCCCAAAGTCTTTCTACCTGTCTATCTAAACTCAGAACCCTTTGAAAGCCATGCTTCTCTGTAGTATGTGTATGGCACAGTATCTGGAACAATAAACTTTGGATGAAAATTAAACATCAGGAAAGAAGAAGGTAGATGTTTATGAGACCCTGAGGCAGACTCAGGCAGTCAGCATGGCAGCCTGTTGGCTTCCAGAATTCCTTGTAGCAAGATAGATTCCCAGAGAGATGTAGCATTATTTCCACTAATCCTGGATATTAGTTCCTGAGAAACATACTATTTGAGAGTATAATGGGAATAAATATCTGTGACAGTAAAATCAAATAGAAAGAAGGGGGAAGTCTAGAGTGAGCATGAAAATATTGTCCTTGAAGAGTCTGATGTCTCCTGGAAGGAAGTGGGCATACAGAGGGGATGGTGATGCCATCTTGGGAGAGGAAACTTGAGATGTGAAGGAGCCTGGGATTTCTAATAGGTTTTTTGCTTCAAGGTTGAAGGTGAGGTCTGAATGTACTTGGGAACTAGAATAGCTAATTTTACCACTGGAGCACTGCATTCTTTATGTGATACTTATAAGGAAGATAAATAAAATAAGACATGTGGATTCCTTTAAGTTGACATTATTTGAGCATCTACTATCGAGCAAACTGCTGTGGATAGGGACACATCTCCATCTAAACTTTGATGAGCCCACACTGTAGTCAGGGCAGTTTAAAAGAACAGAAGAAATCCTGTGATATGAATTTGCCAGGCATATATAGAGGAGCACTGCCTAACACAAACTGGGTTGGTTCCTGGATAATCAAACTACATGAAGATGGGCAAGGAGACAAGGTCATTATAGGAAAGCACCACATGCACAATAAAAGGCCAGGCACAGAACTTCGAGAGTAATCCAACTTTTGATAGGCAAAGACAATGTAAACACTTAGCAGTCTAAGAAAGAAAATTAATATATCTAGTTGGAAAAATCATGAGAATGTCATGGCACTTTGGAAAAAGCAGGGAAAGAATTTTTGAAGCAGAAGATGCTGCCCACTGTGTGAACTGCTATAGACAGAATCCTGAGATTGGCAAGTTGAAGGGTATTGGTGGTATATAGGTCTTCTCTGGTGGCTCAGTGGTAAAGAATCTGCCTGCAAATGCAGGAGACATGGGTTCAATCCCTGGGCCAGGAAGTTCCCCTAGAGAAGGAAATGGCAACCCACTCCAGTATTCTTGCTTGGGAAATCCCATGGACAGAGGAACCTGGCAGGCTACAGTCCATGGGGTCTCAAAGAATTGGACACAGCTGAGTGACTGAGCAGGCATGCATGCACATGAGACCCACTGTACTGCATGGGCCAATGTTTTAGTAGCTGTGGCTTGCTTCAACTAAGCTGGGACTATGTGCAGTTTCTAGAGGACTGGCTATAACCCCATCCCTTTGTCTCTTCCCAGATCAATAGGTAACAGTGTGTCATGAAACTAATTAAGAAATCGAGTCCCGGAATAGATTGGGAGTTTGGGACTGACATGTACACACTACAGTATTTAAAATAGATCTACCAGGGGCTTCCCTGGTTTTCCAGTGGTTGGGAGTCCTCCTGCCAATGCAGGGGACACGGGTTTCTCCCTGGTGCAGGAAGATCCCACATGCCAGAGGGTATCTAAACCCGTGCGCCATGACTACTGAGTCCGAGCTCTAGAGCTCAAACCACAACTACTTAGCCCAAATGCCTAGAGACTGCTCAGCAACACGAGAGGCCACCATGACTCAACAACAACAACGGTAATGGTGGCTTCGGAAATAATTTAAGGGTGAGGATTGAAATGATTTTATAGTAGTTTTGGAAAGGAACACTATAGAATAACAAAGGTCATTATGTCAAGAAACTTAAAAAGACAGATGAGTAATGAAGTAGAAAAAATGGAGTGAAGGAACTACTATTTTAATATTATACGTAGCAGTTGAGATAAGGTCATGAAGCCAAATGGGCTATGAGACATGTGGTACTGATTCAAAGAAGCTATCCAAAAGGAGGTGGCCTTGATTCACACTGGGATTTTTAAGAGAGAGTTGTTGAAAAGCTAATGTTAATTAATAAAAGTGATGATGATACTGACTCTAAGCATACCTCTGGTCATGAGAGGCTAGAGCTGATACTGCAAGAACAGAGGATTGACAAAAAGAGTGCCCTGATTAAGACAACTTGGAGGTGTCTCAGCATATTAGTTTAAAAAGACAGTCTTAGAGTCAGAGACTTAAGCTGGAATCCCTACCTCTCCATGCCATCTTATGTGAGTTATAGTTTTTAAGCTACAGTTTTGTTGTCTACAAAATAGCATCACAGTTCTGCTCATCTGTATGAATAAAATGAATCCTGCCTGCAAAGCACTGAGCATAGTACCACACATGGCTGGAGCTCAGAAAGTGGTAGCTCCTACTACAACTTGGCTTACCTAGTGGCTCAGGGGTAAAGAATATGCCTGCCATTGCAGGAGGTGCGGGTTCAATCTTTGGGTCGGGAAGACCCCCTGGAGAAGCAAATGGAAACCCACTCCAGTATTCTTGCCTGGGAAATCCCATGGACAGAGGAGCCTTGTGGCTACAGTCCATGGGGTTGCAAAAGAGTCAGATATGACTTTGCGACTAAACAACAACTTCTACAACTACTGTGTGCTCAGTTGCTCAGTCGTGTCTGACTCTTTGCAACCGCATGGACGATAGCTCTCCAGGCTCCTCTGTCCATGGAATTTTCCAGTCAAGAACACTGAAGTGAGTTGCCATTTCCTTCTCCAAGTGATCTTCCTGACCCAGGGATCGAACTCGGGTCTCTTGTGTCTCCTGCCCTGGCAAGAGGATTCTTTATCATTGTGCCACCTGGGAAGCCTATAATAACTACTACTACTATTCTAATTAATGTGGTTAGTTCAATATTTTGGTATTTTTTAAAATAGGTATTAGTCTTCCTAACATGATTTCCTTGGCTTATTGTCCTATTTTCCTTGTTGAACTCAACAAAGGCAGTAGGTGGAGACTTCTGAAGACAAAGATGGAAGAAGAATGAGGATTAGGTGTGTCTCATTCTACACCATTCAGGAAACCCATTATCTGTGCAAAGTGGTGTACTAGGTAATAGGGAGGATTCACTGAGATTTGGAAACCACCCTTATCTTCAGAGCTGGACCTTATCTAGAAGGCCCAACAGACAAGCACTCCACCAAGTTTAATGTGAGGCAAACAGAGATGATTATAGGCAAGGCTATATTATCTCTGAAACAGGTGTGACTATATAGAGGCAGAGTCCAAACAATGCAAATGAACAGAGGTGGAGACAGAAAAGGTAGGTATAAAAATATAGAGATCTCTATTGATAAGTATAGTGTGTAAGTGAGACACAAAGATTTGTAAATAAGGTGTATCTGGGAGTGAAAATCTTATATAGAATTAGAGTAGTGATATTATGAAAACAATGGAGAAGAAGTGGCAATATGAAGTGATTTAGGGTAAGAGATGAACAACTCTTTGCATTTAACATGATTGCCAGAAGCATTGGATTTGGAAGTGGGCAAAATGGCTGAAGGGGTTCAAAAGATACAGACTTCCATTTATAAAACAAGTATGCTATAGGGATGTATATACATATACATGGGGATGTATACACACACATACACACACACACACACACACACACACACACATATATATATATATATATATATATATATATCAGAGGCACAAAACAGTGATTCAGGCTGTAGAGTGAAGTATGCCCCATACACAAAGCATGCATGCACAGAGGCATACACACATACACACCAGTAGAAATGCCACAACTGAGTCCCTATGTGCTGAGCAGATGTCCTGACTTGTGATGGCCACAGAGGATGACAGGTGAAGCATAAGCATGAGATCAGGGGACATCATCTTCTTCCCCACAGGACAGGAAGGCTGCTTTGGACACTAACCACTTCTGGAGTGCTCCTCTCCAGCTATCCTTATATGCTGAGAACTTGGGATGACATGGTAAAGATCTTGATGGGTCTCTTACCCTGAATCTTAGGAGAATTCTATACTTCTTTTCTGACTCATGACCCATTTTCATTTTTCAGTGATTATGACTTATGACATTCTCCTACACCACTCTGAGGCTGATAATAAAGCATGAGTTATACACATTGTGCAATTTACTACATTTCTGGAATCTTCAGAGATTGCCAAGGAGAATTCTTTTTCCTGGGCTTTTCTGAATTAGAACTGAAGTTCAGCTTGGTTTTCTAATACCTTCCTTATATGCCTACTTTTTTAGCCCTTGTAGGACAAACTCCTTTCCCCTCACCCCCCGCCCCACCACAGTCAGACAGCCACCTCAGAGTACAGCTCAATCTGCCATTTCCCCATTGCCATTACAGAGGCAAAGGACTCATTTTATTACAGAGCTTGGTTATAAGTGCCTTTGGTCTTTGAAAAAGCCTCTTGCCCAGAATTCAGGACACTTTGCCACATGGGAGATATAATAGGAAAGGGGAAGAAAATGTCATGAATTAGATGAGAAACACAAAATAACCATCAAAGAGGGCCGATAGAGAGGGAGGGAACCCAACTGTTGAATGTCCACAGTGGCTCAGATAGTTTATATGCACTATTTAATTTAATTCTCACAGTAACACTACAAGGCTGGTAATATTCTTTCTATTTCACAAGCAAAGAAATTAAGACTTTAAAAAGTTCAATATCTTGTTGATGTTCACTTAATAGTAGAGATTAAAGAAAACATTCTACTCTAGGAACATTTGTTTTCTTTCTACTCTACCACACTAGGGGAATCTGCTGTGTAAGCTTTATCTGATACACTTTATCCTATAAAGGGTTTGGTATGCAGATCGTTGGAATTGGGAGGATAGTCGTTGCTTGACTATTGTAGGGATTTTTGATTACTGATTATTGAATTAAATAATGGAAAAATACCTCATCAATGCCCAGCACACAGTAGATACTCAATGGTTTTTTTCTCCTACATCTGTGATTAACATCACAAATATTTTCATAGCTGTGTCATAAGGTGGCCCAAGCATACAAAAATAACCCAAGTGGGTGAAACTCTGTGACCATTTGAAGATCAAAAGGATTGAAAGTAAATGTGGATCCTTTGTCTTAACTCTACTGGGAAAGTAGCTCAGATCTTTAAAGATGCAGTGATTTTTGAGTCCATATCACTTAATGATGTGAAGGATGGAACTGCTGGAAACAAATATCCTCTTTGGGAAGCTACATGATAATCCATGTGTTTAATGAAGCATTTCTGTAAATGCACATTAGTTCAGTTCAGTTTAGTTCAGTCACTCAGTCATGTCTGACTCTGCGACCCCATGGACTGCAGCACGCCAGGCTTCTCTGTCTTTCACCAATTCCCAGAGTTTACTCAAACTCATGTCCATTGAGTTGGTGATGCCATCCAACCATCTCATCCTCTGTCATCCCCTTCTCCTCCTGCCTTCAATCTTTCCCAGCATCAGGGTCTTTTCCAATGAGTCAATTCTTCGCATCAGGTGGTCAAAGGACTGGTTTTTTCAGCTTCAGCATCAATCCTTCCATTGAATATTCAGGACTGATTTCCTTTAGGATGGGCTGGTTGGATCTCCTTGCAGTCCAAGGGACTCTCAAGAGTCTTCTCCAACACCACAGTTCAAAAGCATTAATTCTTTGACACTCAGCTTTCTTTATAGTCCAACTCTCACATTCATACATGACTCCTGGAAAAACCATAGCTTTGACTAGATGGACCTTTGTTGGCAAAATAATGTTTCTGCTTTTTAACATGCTGTCTAGGTTGGTCATAACTTTTCTTCCGAGGAGCAAGCATCTTTTAATTTCATGCACATCACACAGTTAAAAATGTTATACTCACGGGGTGAAATTTTATAACCAAATTAATTTAGAATAATGAAGTTTTATAAAGTAAAACTGCTTCTGCAGCAAGACTTTTCAGATACTTTACATAAACATAATGGTCATGAGGATCATTACAATGCTACATTTCATAAAATGTTGTTTCCTGGTTTATTTAAGTTCTGGAAATCTTTATTTACACTGAATTTTATGGTAATTGTGTTCTGAGGAACAGAATTCATTAATGAAAGACCTGGATCTAACCTTTGAACTTCAATAATGGAGAGCTGTATTACTCAGATGAACTGTCCTAATAAAAACAACAAAAATGATGTAACACAATCTGTATACTTATGTTCACATATGTATATATAATGTAATATCATATATACATATGTACCTATACAGTAAGTCCCCTACTTGTGCGTGCTTAGTCACTCAGTTGTGTCTGACTGTGACCGCATGGGCTGTAGCCTGCCAGGCTCCTCTGTCCATGGAATTCTCCAGGCAAGAATGCTGGAGTAGATAGCCATTCCCTTCTCCAAGGGATCCTGACCCAGGGATCAAACCCAGGTCTCCTGCATTGCAGGCAGATTCTTTACCATCTGAGCCACCAGGGAAGCGCCAGTCCCCTACATATGAATCTTGAATTTGCAAACTTTCAAAGATGCCAATATTTGTGCCAGCCTCTGCATGTCAGCTGTACTTAACTACTTCACTTACAGTACTTTTCAAGATACTATACTGTAAGATTAAAAATGTTTTACTTTTTGTGTTTGTTTGTTCTCTATGTACATGTTGTTTGTGGGAAAAGTATTATAAACTTATTACAGTACAGTACTACATAGCTGATTGTGTTAGTTAGGTACCTAGGCTAACTTTATAAGATTTATGAACAAATTGAACTTAGGAACATGCTCTTAGAAGGGAACTCAGTTGTATGTAGGGGACTGACTCTATATTCCTTAATCACATTTGTATATATGGGTGCATGCACACACACATGATTTAGGAATATGAATTACCAGAAAAACTAAAGAGAAAATGAAAGAAAATACAAACCAAAGAGATTAGCAGAGTAATATAGCTACTTTCACCCTAAGGATAAAATTAACATATTCAACATTTTCTTTTGGTGACCTAGCTTTGTGACAAAAATCAGAGCCCAGCCCCTCTCCTGCCAGGGTGGGAGGTCTCACAGAGGACCCTCCTGGAGTTACTGGGCTCCCTCAGGGGTAAGGCTGAGCAAGAAGGAAACCAGCTGCAAGGACTTGCTGCCATGCTCCAGACACCTCCCCTCAGGAACTCTGTTAAGGATGGTCCTAGAATAGGACCCCTCTGGAGCCTGGGAAAAGCAAACACAAATCCTCTCTGGAGGGAGGCACATCGTAAGTTTTCAGTTGTTCCAACAGCTACATTTACAGGTAACTGATGTTATAGTATGCCCTCCTTGGCCAAAGTGTTGTCAGTCTCCAGCCTAATTTTCATAATAAGCTTTTCATAGTTTGCTTTGACCTTAACCTCCTTCTCCAAGGTAATTTAAGCATTTTTCCTTTGTGTTGTACCTCCTTTGCCACATTTATCATTTTACTTTGGTTGTTTAAAGTGCTAGCTCAGCCAAAAGTCTGGAAACCCCTCAAAGGCAGAGACTGTGCCTTCTGCATTTCAGTGTCCCAGCACTTAGCACTATTCCCTCTACCCAGCACCAAGAACAGAGACTGTATCCAACCGTGTTTATTCACTGAGTGAGTAAACCCTTCCTGAGGGTATGGAAACTGAAGAGAAGAGTTCCAGTGTGTAAGTTAAGTAACTCCTGACATATGAGGCCACCACCTCTGCCTTGGCTTTTCAGAACTATCTTGGTTTCCTCCCAGGCCATAAGTCCCCAGTTGTGGGGGACCTTTAGGAGAGTCATGCTGGGAGGAAGGTTTATTCCAAATGTCTTCTGCAATATGAACAGAACATGAGAATCAAGGGGATCAAGGAACAGAAGGATGAGGAAAGAGAATGACACAGAAAATGGAGGGACCCAAGGAGACAACAGGCTTCCCTGGTGACTCAGATGGTACAGAGTCTGCCTGTAATGCAGGAGACCCAAGTTTGATCCCTAGGTTGGGAAGATCTCCTGGAGAAGGAAATTATTCCTTGCAAAATTATTCTTGCCTGGAGGATTCCATGGACAAAGGAGCCTGGTGGACTGCAGTCCATGGGGTGGCAAAGAGTCAGACATGACTGAGTGACTATCACTTCACTTTGAAGGGGACAACAGCTGTCATGAAGACAAGAATAAGATCTCTGTGCAAAATACCTGTTTGGAAGTCTGCCTTACCACATGCTAGTCATCTTGATTAAGTCCCTTAACCTCTCTGAAGCCCAGGCTCCTCACCTACTTCATCTGAGCAGTAATGATATGGAGGCAGGAGATAGGCCCCAGGCTGAGGAGCTGGAGTCCATCCCTTTCAGACAGATACTCTAAAATAGCAGGAGGGAGAAGCTGAACACTGCCTAGATAAGAGATAAAAGCCCATATAGTCCTCATTCTCAAAGTCAAGGAGACCTTTCCAACTAGGTATGTGCAGAAGGTACCTTTGAGGTCAAAAAGAGAGGGGACAACCACCCCATAGTAAGTGATGCCAACCTACACACTAGAATCCATCTTGGCTAAGAGATGTGTGTGAACACAGCGGAGGACCCTGAGATATACCAAATATGGACTCAGAACTAGACAAAGCAACATGATTGTCCAAAGGGAACCCAGAAGAAATGCCCCATAAGAGATTCAAATGACCACAAGGGGGCAACTCTCTCTAAGCCCACAGGTGTGTTTACCCTTTTTCCTCCTATTAAACACGTGACTTGTTTCACTACTTTTCTTTATGTGGAAATTCATTTCTACAGAGCTGGTGGGCCACGGTCATGTCACTGGCCACTGGTCCCTAGTGGTCTAGTGGCGAGGATCCCATACTCATTCTGCCATAGCCTGACCACACTCTGGCTGAGAAACTGAGATCCTGCTTCAAGCCACAGCAGGCAGAGCCCACCTGAGATCAACAGCACTACTATTTTTAAAGTAGCATTTTCAAATGAGTTTGAAGTTGTTTTGTAATTTAAAAAGAGCCTGTACACTAGATTTTGTGTTGCAGTTTTATCATTACAAGTAATATTTAAAGGCGACCCAGAGGGTAAAGGAAGTACAGAGTGAACAGAGGTTAAAGATTAAAGATGCTCTTTGATAGGAAGTAGATTTTCAATATAGTTCTAGAGAGCAGAAGCACCCACTGGTTGAGAACAAAGGCTCTGAAGTCAGGCGGGGTTAAAATCTGAGTTACTGTTAATGTGACTTTGGCAAGTTATTTCACCCTAGGAGGCTCTCTACCTCTCTGCTAGAAAACGTAGATAAAGATTGTATCTACCTCTTAGGTAATAATGAGGATTAAATGAGCTTCAATCATTCTTTCAATAAATATGTATTAACTATTTGTCACATGCCAGACATTGTCCCTGGCACGGGGATAGAATGGTGACTCAGATATATTCTGCCTTCAGGTTGCCTCCAACCTATCAGGAAGGCAACATGATAAACGAATAAATATGTGATACAGTTTGTTGTTGTTCAGTTGCCAAGTGGTGTCCGACTCTTCACAACCCCATGGACTGTAGCACACCAGGCTTCCCTGTCCCTCACCAACTCCCCGAGTTTGCCCAAGTTCATTTCCATTGAATCGGTGATGCCATCCAAACTTCTCATCTTCTGTCACCCTTTTCTCCTTCTGCCTTCAATCTGTCCCAGCATCAGGGTGTTTTCCAATGAGTCAGCTCTTTGCATCAGGTGGCCAAAGTATTGGAGCTTCAGCTTCAACATGAGTCCTTCCAAAGAGTATTCAGGGTTGGTTTCCTTCAATGTGATACAGTAGTAGTAGTAAAATGGTGTAGGAGGAAAAATGAAGCAGAGTAGGAACGAAGAGTTGGGGCAGGATGCTCCCTGAGTCTGGTGGTCAGATATGTGGTGTATGGAGAGCTTAGTACTGAGACAGGTTCGTTGGACACTAGCCCACATTGAGCTTGACATTTTCTGCCTGAAATCCATAGATGCTATGCCTCTGAGTCTTCTCTCCCATTCCCTGGGTCATCAGACTGGATTCAAACAATACAGGACATTCCCATAGGACAGATGCATGCATGAAGAAGGTTCATTAATTCATTGACAGGAATATATTTAGTCCCGCCCTATGCTAGGCTCTGGGGAGATCAAGTCAAATAGGAGTTAGTTCCCATCTCCTGTACAGTCCCCAGTCTAGGAAGTTAAGATAATCAGACTTCCCAACAGAGCATCCTTGTGGCTTGAACACAAGGTTTGACCACTGGGGTCTCTGAGATTTTTAATCATTGCCTGCCTTTCTCAGCCGTTTGGTGCTAAACACACTTTCCTACCCCCTCTCTTTTCCCCTTTGGCCCAGCCCACTCCAGCACCTACTTGTCTCACACAGTCTACTTGCTAATCAGGTCACCAACAACCATCAGCTGGGTGGAGATGCTTACACCATTGATGAGGAATGACATCTGATTGTGACATTTTCGCCATCCAGCTTCCAACTGAAGACTTGGCCAATATTCTCCCTTCTCGTCAAACACCAAGTATAAGAGAGGAGCTCTTCCCAGTTTTTCCAGGGGTTTGGTTCCATGTTCAATACTTGCTGTTCTCTTTAACTCATTCACAGTGAGTCCTTTAAATATATTTTAGGGACCAGGAGTCAAAAAATCTAAATTATTTTCCATGAAGAATGGCATATCAAGATTTTTTAAGTTATAAAAAGTAAGTCATGGCAAAACTTTCGATTACCCTAAAAATATCCTGAAACTGAATATTCTGAACTTTTTATTTTATTTTTTAGCTGTGCCCTGGTGCATGCCCTGGTGCCCCAACCAGGAATTAAACCCATGCCCTCTGCATTGGAAGTGCTGAGTAGTAACTACTAGACCACCAAGGAAGTCCCTATTCTGAACTTTTCTAACCCATCAGTTATAGAGATGAGAGTGTCAGAATCATGCAATGAGAAAGTCCCTGTGCTGGGAAGCAAAGGCCACCCGATGTTGATACTTGAAGGCATCTCACTCAAGGCACCGCCCAAGTTGTCTTTGATAGCTGTGCAAACTAGACCTGGAGATGGGTAGCTACACAGGGCAGAGTTTGTCCACATCCAGGTAAATTGATGCTACTAGGCAATTGTTTTAGATTGTCTTTTATATGCTTTACAAATGTGAATTTCCTTCTGCAGAAAGAAATAAACTTTAATAGAACCAAATCATACCACTTGAAATCTCCCAACAGCTCCTTTTGATTCCTCCACTGACACCATACGTGGCAGGACTCACCGGGCCCTCCAGCCCCTTCTGCCTCATCTTTCACTCTCTCCCATTAGCTCCTTACTCTGGTTACTGTCCTTCCTCCTGCAGAAGACTTGTTCAGGCTTTTGCCTCTTCCTGGTGAAGTCTTCCCTCACTGCTCTATAATTAACTCTACTCAACCTTGAGATCAAGCTGTGCTTCCTCAGAGAAATCTTTTCTGACCACCCTGACCAAGTAAAACCTGCATATTATATATGCTGTCAGGACACCTGGCCCTCCTTCATCACAGCTGTGCATCTTTTCATTTATTTACTGGATTTCTAATTGCTTATTCTTTCTCTCTGTTGTCAACCCCTACATAATAGAGATGGTGCCTGAAACAAAACTGATGTTCAATAACTATTTATGAGATGATGAATGAAAATCAGATGTAAAAGTGATTTCTAGACCTTCCAGACTGGCCAGGTTCATGAGAGCTACTCAAATTCTGGTCTCTGGTCTCCTGAGACCAGTGCAAGAGGGGGTGTCCATGGCCATGTGGTGGTGTTCATTGGGAACTGCTCCTGGGTACTTGCCCTGGATGCCTTGAAAGCCTAGATTCCATCATTTGCAGCTTTTATTTGCATGATCTTTTCTACACAGCCATCTAACACACAAGTACAGCCCTCCTGAAGTTCTGGAGTTCTAGGAAGATATTTCTGTTCTAATCCATTTTATGCCTCCAAATTTAGCCCCATGTTTCATGGGGATTTGATTTTTGTTTACTTGTTTTCAGCATGAGCTTAATCTTTCTGAGGTCTAGGGAGTGGTTATACAGCCATGTTCACTGTGTAATATACTTATGATTTGTGTACTTCTCTGTGTGTTATATTTCCATTTAAAACTTTAAAACATCTTTATTAAGACCTTAATAGCAGAGACAGACTGAGAGAGACAGAGAGAGCCTAAAATATATATCATAAGGGCGAAAAAGAGGATGGTTAACTAAATCACCAGCCACAACATTAGAAAACAAACAACAAAAGTAATGGGAAGATACAATTGTATGCACTAACCAAAATTGATGTTCAATATTAATTTCTTTTTTTTTTCATTTATTTTTATTAGTTGGAGGCTAATTACTTTACAATATTGTAGTGGTTTTTGCCACATATTGACATGAATCAGCCATGAATTTACATAAAACCAGGTAATCATAGAGCAATACACACATATTGTGATTCTATATAATAAAAGAAAATCTTTAAACAGATAATTGAGATTTATTAATACTTGTATTTTCCCCTGCCTTTCCTTTGACTGATACTCCCTACCAAAGAGAATTATGTTTGCCTTTTAAGCTTTGTGATCCCTTCTATCTTATTTATACAAGATCAATAGGATAGGGGAGAGAAAGAGTTATACATCTGGAGAGAAAAGGAGAGGATTTTGTTCCTGGTCACTCCCTCTGAAATGAAGAATCCTGGAACAGGGCAAAAGACAGAGAAAACTAACAAAGGAACCAGAGAGACTGGGGTTACACAACTAGGACCAGACTTGAGTCAGGTCATGGAGGGGAGAGGAGGAGAAAAGGGGAAGAGAGATAAAAGAAGCCACAATTTTTGGATGTTGTAGAGCATTTAGTGGTGCTTAGTGAGAATATTCTGAGCAGCTGTAGAATATGGGACAATTGAAGAGGAGAGAAAAATGGGGATTTTAGAAGTAAGTTGTGGATTATGAAATAGATTGCCTACAATATTTTACAGCAAGCAGATCAAACGAGTCAATCCTAAAGGAAATTAACCCTGAATATTCATTGGAAGGACTGATGCTGAAGCTGAAACTCCAATACTTTGGCCCCCTGATGCAAAGAACCAACACATTAGAAAAGATCCTGATGCTGGGAAAGATTGAAGGCAGGATGAGAAAGGACGACAGAGGATGAGATGGTTGGATGGCATCACCAGTTCCATGGACATGAGTTTGAGTAAGCTCTGGGAGTTGGTGAAGGACAAGGAAGACTGGCGTTCTGCAGTCCGTGGTTCACAAAGAGTCAGACACAACTGAGCAACTGAACAACAACAGTATTTTTTAGATACATCAATGCTTGACTGAGTTTTGGGAGATGCCATTCTCACAGAAACTAAGCCTCAGGGGACTCCAGGAGTTTTTCAGCTGTGTGTGGTTGATATATAACCAAAAGGTCTAAATGGATAAAATTCTAACTCAGCATGGACACCCCTGAAAAGGGTGTAGAATTAGAAGTCTAAAGATAACGTTTCATTTTTATCTGTATATGTCTGTTAAAATGTTTATATAGCTCATGCAACTTAGTGATTTTTTAAACAATAAATGTAAAAAAGCATTATAGCATGTGTGCTTGGTCATATCCAACTCTTTTGCAACCCCGTGGGCTATAGCCTGCCAGGCTCCTCTGTCCATGGGATTTCCCAGGCAAGAACACTGGAATGGGATGCCATTTCCTTCTCCAGGAGAACTTCCCAACTCAGGGATCGGGCCCATATCTCTCGCATCTCCTGCACTGCCAGGCAGATTCTTCACCAACTTTGCCACCTGGGGGAAAAGCATTAGATGCTTCTGTCAATTGCAGAACAAGCTGCACTCTGACCTCCCACACTGAGGTGCCACATGGTGGTACATGAGGAAATTATGGTCCTGGACAAGACTGCTCCCAGCTCTGAGCAGGCATCCAGTGACTGGGCTGCAAGTTGATGGCATTTGAATAGAGGGATGGAATATGATTGTGGAGCCATGGGTGATTTCAATGTTTAAATGCAGCACAGGAGTCCAGACCACTTTCTGTCCCAGGGTGACTCAAAAGAGGTTGCTTAGAAACAAACACAAAATTCTCTGTTCTTGTAAAAACATCCATTTATGCATTCACCAAACACATCTCCAGGGCTCATGCACCAAGCCTTGCAGGGTTGCTTTGAACATCACTTATCCCTCTACCTCTTCTTTTAATGTGTGGGTTTATAGTCTCTTGTTACTAAAAAACAATTTACCCCAAGCCCTCCAGAGTTAGCAAAGTCATGGAGAAAAAGGTGCTAATGAGGAAGAGTGCCTGGCCTTAGGACCCAAAAGACTATCCACAGGGCTTATCTTCCTCTCTGAAACCTCCCACTCACTACCTGAGCTGTCTCTCCAGTGCTGACAGGGAGATGTCTACCTGCTTCAGGGCAGCTTTAGCTTCTTCTCTCAACTCTTTACTCTATGGTGTCAGGAGGGCAAGCTTATCAGATGAGTAAACACCCACCATGAGTTCACGTCCACTCACACAGCAGCTGGAATATAACTGTGATGCTCCTGGGAAGTTCTGATTCCATAGCTGCTTCTCCATTCAGGATGACAAACTCTGAGTTTACATCCAGTGGTCATGCTACCAGGACATCCTCATCAAGGCCATACCATTTCCTCAGATTGATCAGAGGGCAAGAGAGAGGTGTCCTTTAGCCCCCAAATCTTCCACCCCAGATCCTGATAACATGTGTGCTGCTAAGTTGCTTCAGTTGTGTCCAACTCTTTGTGACCCTATGGACTGTAGCCCACCAGGCTCCACTGTCCATGGGATTCTCCAGGCAAGAATGCTGGAGTGGGTTGCCAAGCTCTTTCTCCAGGGAATCTTCCCAACCCAGGGATCAAGCCTGCGTCTCTTACATCTCCTGCATTAGCAGGCAGGTTCTTCACCACTAGCATCACCTGGGAAGCTTGACTTGCATAGGGAAGTTTATTCCCAGCTTTCTGGGAGGCAAAAGAGTCCCCAGGGGCCACCAGCCCAACCTGCTTGTTCATGCCCTGCAGATGTTTCATCTTGCTGAGAAACAAGAGTAGAGTGGGGAAGGTAGATGAGTTTCTGAGGGGAAAGTGTATATATGAACCAAATAAACAGGAAGTCACTGTGAACTGCATTCAAAGCTTTATTCTTGCCAGAGTTTGGGAGTTGCGCTAACTCTGGTAGGCTGCCTTAATAATGAAGCAAGGTAGGGAGGTGGAGCAATGAGATTTGAATACAGGGAGGGGAGCAGAAGCTGGGGAGTCTCCAAGAAGATAGATCAGGGTGGTGAGTTCTGGAGCAGAGCTGTTCTTCTGTATTTAACAGTCGCAGTCATCGTCGCAATCACAGCATGCAGGACCTCGGGACCTCATGGGAATAATTCCTAGACAACAGCACCCAGAGCCACAGCATCCAGAGCCACAGCACCCAGAGCTGCAGCATCCAGAGCTGCAGCACCCAGAGTCACAGCATCCGGAATCCTCACAGCCACCAGACGATCCTGAGTTGCACTCCTGGGGCCGTTGGATCCAGCGTCTCAGGGGACTCACCCCAAAGGTCCGGGGAGCCAGACAGCAGTAGCTGGTGGAACAGGGAGCAGAGCATGGATCAGGGACACAACATGAGGTGACTGAGCCTCTTACAGGAGCCTGAGCATAGTAGGTTTGGGAAGGAGCAGGGGTCTGAACATAGTATGTCTGGGTCTGGCAAGGGGCTGGGGATTTCACATAGGTCGTCTGGCATGGAGCAGGGCACTTCACAAATGTCTGGCAGGGAGCTGGGTATTTCACATAGGTCGTCTGGCTTGGAGCTGGGCACTTCACGAGGGTCTGGCAAGGAGTTACACATTTCACATAGGTCTTCGTCTGGAACGGAGCTGGGCATTTCACATAGTTTTGAGTTGGACACAGAGGTGGACATTTCATGTAGGTTTGAGTCAGACATGGACCTGGGCATTTCACAAAGGTTTGAGTTGGACACGGAGGTGAGCATTTCACGAAGGTTTGAGTCGGACATGGAGGTGGGCATTTTACAGAAGTACATTTGGTACTCTGCACAACCCCCAATCCCGAACCTTTCACGCAAGATGGAGGGAATTGTGTCTGTTTCTGCTGGTCACACATCTTCCTGTGGCTTTGCAAAATCTGAAAAGAAAGTTCTCATTAGGTCTAAGAAGGCTTCCAAGGAAACCTGCAGCTTCCCCTTTGGATAAAGTGGCCTGTAAGCGGTAGCCTTTTTGAGAAGGTCACAGGCACCAAGATCTGGCATTAGGGCAGACTCAGAATCAGGGATCCTAGGCTCAGCTCTTGTGACTTTATCTGAGCTGGGTGCCTTTGCCTAAGTCACTGCTCACCTGTGGGAATCTGTTTCCAAAATGGAAAATGAAGAGGAAGAGTTTGACAGAGAGATCTCCATGTTTCTACCCAACTCTTCAAGTGACTTGTTTCACCTATTCCAACTCCTGCATTATGAATTCACCTGGGGAAATTGTCATTTCCCAGCTGATTTCCCCCTCCTCACCAAGTCCCCCACAAGAGGCTTCTCTTCTTCCTCCTGCCTGGTCAGCCAGGACCCAGGGATTACAAATTCACATCACCAGAGGCTGAATCAACCTGAGTCTCAAGCTGATCCTAACAGAGGTAGGACAAATTTGAATAAGTCTCCACCTTTTGCTCTTTGGATCAGTGGTACTATCCTTGCACCTCATTAATGGACCCAAGAGAGGATGGCACAGCTGAACTCGAAGAGGGAGAGGGTGGCAACCCAGTTCTCTGCAAAACCCTCTCATGCAGAACTAACAGCTGGTCCTGTCCTCTCACACTCCAGACTCTGAGCTTCCAGGCAGTGACTTCCCTTTGTGTCTCATCCTGACCACCCTCATCCCAAGAGCCAAGTGTCACCAAGGCTCTCCTTCTTTCTGTGTCACTGTCCCAGGCATAGACTTACCCTCTTTGCTGATCGAGCAGGACTGAAAGAAGCCAGTGATCTGAAGAACTGGCCGTTGGGGACACCTTTTATAGGGTAGCAATGAAGCAATTTAATGGCATCTGAGTGAAGCATGAGGTCACAAGGACGAGGCCTGGCATGGCATTGGTGAGATTCCTCCCCAGTATGCTTGGCCCATCATCAGAGGCAGGGCATGTCTCTGCTTGACACTGAATTTTCCTGAACACAAGATAAATGATTCCTATCACTTTCTTCATGAAACTAGTCAGTCTTCTCCTAAGAGTTATGAGAGATGAGATGCCTGGAAGAGCTGCCATTATGAAATGATTTCTACATCACATGAGTCTTCAAGGACTTGTTCAAGATGTAATTAGGGTCTCAATTCTTCACACACTGTACTAAAAGCTACACAGAATCTTCCCAGCTACATAATGTGTTCTCTCTGAGGGCTTCCATGGTGCTTCCTGCTGGCTTGAGTTGTTGGGCCCAAAGAGTTTGGCCCTGCAGTCTCTGCCTCAACGTGGCAGCAAAGCACCCCTCCAAGAAATGGCTTGTTCTGGGCTGGCAGGTTATTCTAAGTTTCTTGGGGAAACTGGGTGTGTACCTGATGATCCCAGACCCCAGGCTCTATATCTAGGCTGCCTCTCCTCTCCTCCTCATGCACTATAAACTCCCTCATCCTAACCTTCCTGGACTTCTCTATCAGGTCTAGATCCACAAGGACCTAGAACAGGGGGAATTTAATTGAATGCTTTTTATGTGCAAAACAGTTCATAATACATGTTCACTTATAGATGGTACTGTAACTGAAGCCCCAAAAGATTAAGTTACTCCTTGTCACAAAGCAAGTAAATACCAGAGCAAGAGTTCAAACGTAGGCAGTCTGCTTTCATAAGCCATGGTCTTTATCTCTACAACATATTGCCTCCTATTTCTGGACGTAGTATAGTCCCTGAATCTCTAAAACCCCAGGTGGCACTAGTGATAAAGAACCCACCTGCAAATGCAGGAGACACAAGAGATGCAGGTTTGATCCTCAGGTTGGGAAGATCCCCTGGAGGAGAGCATGGCAACCCAGTCCAGTATTCTTGTCTGGAGAATCTCATGGACAGAGGAGCTTGGCAGGCTGAGTCCATAGGGTAACAAAGTGAAACAAGTTAGCACCAGCACCTGGATCTCTACCTCCATTCCCTTCCCAGTACAGTAGATATAGGGAGAGAAATGGGAATATATGTATTAAACACTTATGTTCTTAATGTATTCAATGTACTGCATACTGTCCTGGCTTCTTCACCTGTGTTACTTCATTTGATCTTCACAATAACCCTTAAACATAGGCTACGTTAGCCCTGTCTTTTAATATTTATTTATTTGGCTGCATGGAGTTTTAGCTGCATCATGCAGGATCTTTCATGGGCTCCAGAGTGCATGGGCTCAGTAGTTGCAGTGAGCAGGCTCAGTTGCCCTGCAGCCTGGGGGATCTTAGTTCCCCATCCAGGGATTAAACCCACATCCCCTACATTGGAAGATGGATCCTTAACCACCTGGGAAGTTCCCCTGCCCTGTTTTTAAAGGAGAATAATCTAAGATCCAAGGCCTAACCACTTCACCAAGGTCATGCCACTGGTAGGCAATGGAGCATCACTTGAATCCAAGCATGTTTCGTTTCAGAGTCACACTCTTCCCATCAGGCCACGCTGGGTTGCCCAGTGTAGATTATCTTAATCCTGAGACTAGCACTGGTTCCAAACTACCACTCCCCTAGATCAGCCAGTCCAGGTCCCACCATGGGCCCTGAGGCCTCTAGGGTAAGAGGTGCTCCTGCATTTGTCCATTAAGGACCCTCAATTTCCCTAAGACCTGTAAGCTCATCAATACCCAGGCCTGACATTGTGCAAACAGAAGAGGAAAGAGATGATGTTTTATTGAGGCCAGGTACTTCACATGGGATAACTCATCAAATTTAGTTCCTACAATAAGTGTCTCAAATAAGTAAACAAACTTGCTCAAGCTCCCATAGCTAGAAGTAGTAGATGTAGAACCCCAGGTTTATATTTGAACCTGGGTTTATATTTCATTTTTTTTCCTACCACAACAAATTGTTCCTACCACAGCAAATGTTTCAAGTGTTAAAATCCAAAACGCTTTATAACCATTCCTTTAAGTCACTCAACAGACACATTCATTAAGCCCACTATCTTGTACATAGGATGGGACAGCCCCACTCTACAAGGAAGAAAACACTTTAAAAGTACAGCTATTTTAAGGCATTTTAGAGAGACACTTCCAGGTACAAGTAGAACTCAGCCCTGGTTCTGATTCTGCCACTGCCCTGCAGTGTGATTCCACTGTGCCCTCCATCTCTGGACCTTTCCTTCTTCCACTCTGAAATAAAGAGCTAGATGAGGCCCCTTCTGGCTATGATATCCTGTGATTATAAGGGCTTGTTCTAGAAAGGAAATTTATCCACATCCTAGTGGTCCATGGAGTTATTCCCACTGGACTATAATCACCATGTGTTGGAGACTGTGGACATGTTCCCTGTATGTCACCTGCCTCAAGCACCGGACATAGGGAACTCTGACTAGATGAGTGAATGAATGAATGGGGATGCTTTGCATGGACTGTGCAGTCTCAATCATCTTCTCCCTCTGTGCGGTGAGAGCCCATCCAGCTGTTAACCAGTCTTTCCATCTCATGTCATCTGTGAGCTCTCATTAGCAAATGTCCTGCTCTGTGGGGTCAGACTCTACTAATGGGCTTGACATGTTCAGGTAGCACTGACATCCCTGGCGAGAGATACTGCTTCCAGGTGCCACAGGTAGGTGGGTTGTGCCCCACCTATTCTATAGGCGGCAAGGCAAGGCAGAGTTGTCAGATGACTGATTTAAGTGCCAGGATGAGTCACAGGGCTATCCCTACAAGGCCCTGTTTATCTCTTTAGATAAAAACTCATTGAATCAGAGACTGTGGACTCATGCAATAATAGTCCAGTAAACTCACAGTGTAGCAGGTAGAGAGAATTGTGAATTCACAGAATAACAGAATCACAGATTCAGAATTCTGGCATCTCTGAGGTGGAGAGGACTAACACAAGTCATGGGATCTGGTCTTTGTGATAAACTGGGTCAGTACCTGCCTCATCATCACCTGGCCTAACTTCTACTTAGGAAGATCTTCTGGTCTTCAGCATTCTCTGAAGTCCCACTGGTTAGCTCATTTCAGAATTTACCGCCTGGAGAATCAGCTAATGTATACTAGGTTATCTCTAGAGTTCTTTACAGCATTAGCTGTATGTGCTATAAGGTGTTTGAAGTTGTGCCCCTGAGTGTGTGAACAAAACCAAGATTTCAACCCCAACCAGGAAATCAGCGGGGGAAGTACCCAAGTTGACATGTTGTTCTCTGAGGACAGGGCCTGGATCTCCCTTCTTCTTGTGAGCTTTCTTTGATCAGGGTCTGTGGATGCTCTGAAGGTAAAAATGTGAGTCCTTCCTTTTCTGTGGAAAGAGGAAGTGAGACGCCACCTCCCAGGAAGGGGAGGGCACAGGAACCTTGAAGTCCAGTGAAAAATGTCACTGCCATGTCTGAGAAGATAGTATGGGGGTCCCCTCCATTAGATCCCATATCTGCATGAGTCTCTGTTCCAGACTCAGCTCTAAGATCCTCTCCATCATTATTCCAGTGACAACTGGGGGTTCCCCCTAGATGACTGGGAGATTATATTATAGAGTCATGGAATAGAGGACTAGTGAGGACATTTACAGGCACAGGTAGGAGTTAACCCCCTATATTGTAACTGAGGTCTGCACAGAAGGAAAGAAACTTACTCAAGGCCACACATCCAGGTAAGAGAAGATGCTAGACAGGAATTTCTGAATCCCGTCTAGGGCACATTCCAGTATGTGGTCACTGAGCAGGCCTGTTAAGGAAGCATCATCACCTGGCCTCTTTCTTGCCTCCCTCTCTGCCCTCAAAGTCACCAAGGTTATCACAAGAGAAACCAATGCAAGTTCCCTAGGAAGCATCCTCTACAGAACCAAAATGTTTTCACATATGTGGGGAAGGGTCACCCAGGATTCCCACTGTGTGAACCTATGGGTTGTCAAAAGATGAAAACCCCAGCCCACATGTCTCAGAGCCCCATGGGTCACTGTGTATATGTACCACAGCCTTCTTATCCATTCATCTGCCAATGGACATCTAGGTTGCTTCCATGTCCTGGCTATTGTAAACAGTGCTATGATGAACATTGGGGTACCTGTGTCTCTTTCAATTCTAGTTTCCTCAGTGTATATGCCCAGCAGTGTGATTGCTGGGTTGTATGGCAGTTCTATTTCCAGCTTTTTAAGGAATCTCCACTCTGTTCTCCATAGTGGCTGTACTAGTTTTCATTCCAACCAACGTTCCATTTTCTCTGCACCCTCTCCAGCATTTATTGTTCATAGGCTTTTTGATAGCAGCCATTCTGACCAGCGTGAGGTGATATCTCATCATGGTTTTGATTTACATTTCTCTGATAATGAGAAATGCTGGGCTGGAGGAAGCACAAGCTGGAATCAAGATTGCCAGGAGAAATATCAATAACCTCAGATACACAGATGACACCAACCTTATGGCAGAAAATGAAGAACTAAAGAGCCTCTTGATGAAAGTGAAAGAGGAGAGTGAAAAAGTTGGCTTAAAGCTCAACATTCACAAAACTAAGATCTTGGCATCCGGTCCCATCACTTCATGGCGAATAGATGGGGAAACATTGGAAACAGTGGCTGACTTTATTTTGGGGGGCTCCAAAATCACTGCAGATGGTGATTGCAGCCATGAAATTAAAAGACGCTTACTCCTTGGAAGGAAAGTTATGACCAACCTAGGCAGCATATTAAAAAGCAGAGACATTACTTTGTCAACAAAGGTCCATCTAGTCAAGGCTATGGTTTTTCCAGTAGTCACGTATGGATGTGAGAATTGGACTATAAAGAAAGCTGAGTGCCAAAGAATTGATGCTTTTGAACTGTGGTGTTGGAGAAGACTCTTGAGAGTCCCCTGGACTGCAAGGAGATCCAACCAGTCCATCCTAAAGGAGATCAATCCTGTGTGTTCATGGGAAGGACTGATGTTGAAGCTGAAACTCCAATACTTTGGCCATCTGACATGAAGAGCTGACTCATTTGAAAAGACCCTGATGCTGGGAGGGATTGGGGGCAGGAGGAGAAGGGGACGACAGAGGATGAGATGGATGGATGCATCACCGACTCAATGGACATGGGTTTGGGTAGACTCTGGGAGTTGGTGATGGACAGGGAGGCCTGGTGTGCTACAGTTCATGGGGTCACCAAGAGTGGGACATGGCTGAGCAACTGAACTGAACTGAACTGATAATGAGTGATGTTGAGCATCTTTTCATGTGTTTGTTAGCCATCTGTCTTCTTTGGAGAAATGTCTGTTTACATCTTTAGCCCATTTTTTGATTGGGTTGTTTATTTTTCTGTAACTGAGCTGTAGGAGCTGCTTATTTTTATTTTTAGATTAATTCTTTGTCAGTTACTTCATTTGGTATTATTTTCTCCCATTCTGAGGGCTGTCTTTTCACCTTGCTTAGAGTTTCCTTCATTGTGCAAAAGCTTTTAAGTTTAATTAGGTGCCATTTGCTTATTTTTGCTTTTATTTCCATTACTCTGGGATGTGGATTATAGAGGATCCTGCTGTGATTTATGTCCGAGAGTGTTTTGCCTATGTTTTCCTCTAGAAGTTTCACAGTTTCTGGTCTTACATTTGGATTTTTAATCCATTTTGAGTTTATTTTTGAGTATTTTGAGTATGGTTTTAGAAAGTGTTCTAGTTTCATTCTTTTACAAGTGGTTGACCAGTTTTCCCAGCATCACTTGTTAAAGAGATTGTCTTTTCTCTATTGTATATTCTTGCCTCCTTTGTCAAAGATAAGGTGTCCATAGGTGCGTGGATTTATCTCTGGGCTTTCTATTTTGTTCCATTGATCTATATTTCTATCTTTGTGCCAGTACCATACTGTCTCGATGACTGTGGCTTTTTAGTATAGTCTGAAGTCAGGCAGGTTGATTTCTCCAGTTTCATTCTTCTTTCTCAAGATTGCTTTGGCTATTAGAGGTTTTTTGTATTTCCATACAAATTGTGAAATTATTTGTTCTAGTTCTCTAAAAAATACCGTTGGTAGCTTGATAGGGATTGAATTGAATCTATAGATTGCTTTGGGTAGTATACTCATTTTCACTATATTGATTCTTCTGATCCAAGAACATGGTATATTTCTCCATCTATTTGTGTCATCTTTGATTTCTTTCATCAGTGTTTTCTAATTTTCTATTTATAGGTCTTTTGTTTCTTTAAGTAGATTTATTCCTAAGTATTTTATTCTTTTCATTGCAATGGTGAATGGAATGTTTCCTTAATTTCTCTTTCTGTTTTCTCATTGTTAGTGTAAAGGAATGCAAGGGATTTCTGTGTGTTAATTTTATATCCTACCACTTTACTATAGTCATTGATTAGTTCTAGTAATTTTCTGGTGGTGTCTTTAGGGTTTTCTATGTAGAGGATCATGTCATCTGCAAACAGTAAGAATTTTACTTCTTCTTTTCCAACCTGGATTCCTTTTATTTCTTTTTATTCTCTGATTGCTGTGGCTAAAACTTCCAAAACTATGGTGAATAGTAGTGGTGAGACTGGGCACTTTTGCCTTGTTCCTGACTTTAGGGGAAATGCTTTCAATTTTTCACCATTGAGGATAATGTTTGCTGTGGGTTTATCATATTTGGCTTTTATTATGTTGAGGACTGTTCCTTCTATACCTGCTTTCTGAAGGGTTTTTATCATAAATGGATGCTGAATTTTGTCAAAGGCTTTCTCTGCATCTACTGAGATAGTCATATGGTTTTTGTCTTTCAATTTGTTAATGTGGTGTATCACATTGATTGCTTTGTGAATATTGAATAACCCTTGCATCCCTGGGATAAAGCCCTCTTGGTCATGATGTATAATCTTTTTAGTATGTTGTTGGACTCTGTTTGCTGGAATTTTGTTAAGATTTTTGCATCTATGTTCATCAGTGATATTGGCCTGTACTTTTCATTTTTTGTGGCATCTTTGTCCAGTTTTGGCATTAGGGTGATAGTGACCTCATAGAATGAGTTTGGAAGTTTACCTTCCTCTGCAATTTTCTGGAAGAGTTTGAGTAGGATAGGTGTTAGCTCTTCTCTAAATTTTTGGTAGAATTCAGCTGTGAAGCCATCTGGTCCCAGATTTTTGTTTGTTGGAAGATTTCTGACTACAGTTTCAATTTCCGTGCTTGTGATGGGTCTGTTAAGATTTTCTATTTCTTCCTAGTTCAGTTTGGTATAATCGCTTTCACAGGGGTTCACAGACTTGACCTCATGACTCCACCCTTTACTTCCCTGACCCCTCACATCTGGTCCCACTCACTCCCCCTCTCTCTCCCCCTGCCACATGGGTCTCTTTGCAGCTCATCTGACTCTCCAGGCACTCTACTTTGGGGAACTTTGCTCTTACTTTTTCCTCTACTAAAAATGTTCTAACATTTTGGAGGTGACTAACATGTTTACTTCACAGTCTTTAACTCTTTATTCAAATATGACTTCAGGGAAGCCTTTGCTGCTGATTCTGTTTAAAATGCAAACCCAGACCAACTGGCACTTCCTGCCTCTCTTCCAAGCTTAATTTTTCTCCTCAGAATTTAGAATCGTCTAATGCATTATCCATTTTACATATATAGTGTTTTCCATTTTCTCCCATCAAAATGTAAATGTATCACAAAAGAAATTTCATCTCCTTTGTTCACTGCTGTATCCACAATGTCTTACTCAGGTGCTTGGCACACTCAAAACATACCTGCCGAATGAGCAAATAGTATATATTTTCTTATTTATCTTGTTTGTCATCTGTCTTCCCTTATTAGAATAAGCTCAAGGAGGGTGAAATTTTTACCTGTTTTGTTCACATTTATATTAGAGTGACTGAGCATGCATGCATAAGTGACATATTGCATGCATGCATGTGTGCTCAGTCATGTCACTCTCTACCCAAACCCATAGACTGTAGCCCACCAGGCTCCTCTGTCCATGTAATTCTCCAGGCAAGAATACTGAAGTGCATTGCCATTTCCTACTCCAAGGAATTTTCTTGACCAAAGGATCAAACTTGCATCTCTGGTGTTTTCTGCATTGGCAGGCAGATTCTTTAATGTTGTGCCACTTGGGAATCCCCATGCATATTATTAAATCTTAAAACTGCTCTTGTAACATAGGTACCTACCTAATAAATATCTTTTGAATGTGCAAGCAAATATTACTGTGAAACAAAGAACATGCCTAATGTGAGCAAGTACTAACTGAATGTTGATAAGTTTTGCTAGTACGGCCGTCTTTTATCCCTCATCAGCTGTAACCTCAGTTGCATTCAGCCCTGAGCAAAAACAGTGAAGGCAGGTGGGTAGGGTAAAAAAAAATAGGGATTGTCTTTTAATGCAGATAAATTATATCCCAGAAAAGCTGTAACCTCCTCAAACAGCACCTGGCCACATCAGCCACTGTGTTCCACACATTCTCAGTCCCAATACATCATTTCAAGAAGTGCAGGATCAGAATTTCAAATAGTGTTCTGAGATCCACCACAACAGTGCTTCTTTGGGTGAGTGGATTAAGATGCATGGTTTTGTTTCCTGTGCCCTACAGGGCAAGCACAGCTGTTCAGCATGTCCTAAGACTGCAGACAGGAGTTTGGGTGGTGCTGCCCTGTCCCTGATGCTTCTGTATCTTTGGCTAACACCCAAGCAGCCCTTCTACTTCTTCAGCCTCTCTAAGGTGTTTTTTTTTTTTTTTTTTTTTTTAGTTTGACTATTTATTCATTTATCTTCAATTTTATTGAGAAGCAATTGACATACATCACTGTAGACATTTAAGGCCCATAGCATGACCGTTTGATTTACATATACTGTAAAATGATTAGCACAACAGGTTCAGCTAACATCCATCTTCTCATATAGAAGCAATAAAAAGAAGAAAAAGAAGGAAAGATAAAGGGAAGAAGTTTCCTTGTGATGAAAACTCATGGGGTTTGCTTTTTTAACAACTTTCTATGTATTGAAAAGCAGTGTTAGCTATAGTCATCATACTGCACTTTGCACCCTTAGTTCTTGTGTTTCTTATTCCAAGACTTCTATTAAAAAGTCCCTGCACTAAACTCTTCTCTGTTTCAAATAGCCAGAGTGGTCTCTGTTCACATGACTGGACATTGACCTCATGAAGCTTATATAGTATAAATTACAGAATACAGTCTTCTTCAGGGAGAAAGTAAGAGGCATTTGGCAAATGAAAAGAAAGAAATATGTAATTTCAAGTGGTGGTAAATGCAAGAACAATAACAACAAACTCGATTTATTTAAAATCAGGTTTCTCAGAAGACCTGAGTGTGCAAGCCACGCCTCCCTCAGCTCTACAGTGTTTCCTCTCAGTGAATTCGTTCAGTGCCTCCTCCCCCTTGCATGACCACAAGCTAAGATGGGTCTACAATACCTAATCTGCCATATCCAAGAGTTCTGCTTCAGAGGGAGCCCCAAACCAGCAGAACTCTGTAAAAGGGGACTGCCCAGCTCTAGGACAGAGTGGGTCTCTGTGTATAGGCTTCTTTTAAAACTAAAAGTCTGGGTTTCAACAGCACTTTATTTAACCAGATTTTGGTACATGCATGTCACAACTAGTGAGTACATCCTCAAAGATCTGTAAGTTTTCTCCATCAGTTCCCAGAGAAAGTTGTAATTATTCTGTTATCTTAATGAGAGAGATATTGCCTTAAAGATGTATGTATGAGGCAATCGGTACAGTTTTATTCAAGTAAATAGGATCTTCTGTTCAAACTACTTCATTGACATGGCTATTTTTTTTTATCACTAATATTTTTCCAGCCTTACTGAGATATAATTAACATGACACGTTGTATAAGTTTAAATTGTAAAGCCTGTTGATTTGATATAATTATGTATTGAAATGTGATTCCAGCTTAGTGTTAGCTGACATCTCTGTTATATTACATAAACACCATTTTTTAGTGCTGAGAACACTTTATTTTTTTATTTTTAATTTTTTTTTAGTGCTTAGAACATTTTAGATTTATGCTCCATCAGGTTTCAAGTATATAGTACAGTATTGTCTACAACCACCAAGTTGTGAGTTCAGTTCAGTTCAGTCACTCAGTCGTGTCCGATTCTTTGCGACCCCATGAACTGCAGCACGCCAGGCCTCCCAGTCCATCACCGACTCCCGGAATTTACGCAAACTCATGTCCATTGTGTGGGTGATGCCATCCAACCATCTCATCTTCTGTCGTCCCCTTCCCCTCCTGCCCTCAATCTTTCCCAGCATCAGGGTCATTTCAAATGAGTCAGCTCTTCACATCAGGTGGCCAAAGGATTGGAATTTCAGTTTCAACATCAGTCCTTCCCATGAACACACAGGATTGATCTCCTTTAGGATGAACTGGTTGGATTTCCTTGCAGTCCAAGGGACTCTCAAGAGTCTTCTCCAATACCACAGTTCAAAAGCATCAGTTCTTCTGAAGTATATCCCAGAATTTATTCCTATTCAGATTGGAAGTTTATATTATGAATAATATCTCCCCATTTCTCCTACCCCCTGCTAATACTTTTTTAAGTCAGACTCATCCTGGAATTCTAGGCAACCCTTCTTTATTGGCATTACATGAAACAGCAACATTTTAAACTCTCTTGAAGTTATGCATACATTAAACATGAATTCATTAAAGTTTAATTGGTTGTTTTTTTCTTCAGTAAATCTGACTTTCTATCTAGGGAAAAAAGATTGGGATTTAGGTAAAAGAGAAGAAAAGTGGAATAAAAACTACAAATAGGGAAAGGCATGCTTACAGTTGCAAAGCAAGGCTTTAGAATTTTTCCAACAATTTGAGAAATACAGATACTAACATGAGGCCAATAGAATACAAAAATCCAAGGCATAACACAGATGGCTTTGAGAGGCAAATTTTCTGTTTATTTAACTGATGAGGGTCCAGAAAGGAAAGATATGAGAGAAGAGGGTAAAACCAGGCTGCAGTAGGTCCTTTGTCCTTTCATTCTTCCAGTGCCCTTCTTCAGTGTTTCTCGTGGTCTGGTCAAGGTCAGCAGCAGCCCCCAGGGCCATCACAGCGCCTGCAGCCCCCCGAGAACTCACATTCATAGCAGTAGGGGCTCTGGTGCCCTGGCTGGTGGGAGAGACGGGCTCTGTGTGGCTCAGGCAGCAGTCCCCACACCCAGAGCTACAGCAGCCCCCACACCTGGGGCCACAGCAGGAAGAGACTGGAGATGGATAGGGAGTTGGACACTGGAGTGGGCACTTTGGGGGATGCTTAGAGGTAGGACGATTTGGGGGCACTTGGGAGGGGGTTGGCATGGCTGCTGGTTCTGCTGAGAGGACATCTTGGTGGGATTTGCACTTCTAGCAACATCTCCTCTGGAAAATAGATGCTTAATGATGACAAAGTTGCTACTTGTGTGAATGATATTTTAACAAGGACAAGGAAGATGACTAAATTTCAAACTTGCTTTCCCTCCCTTCAAAGACCAGGAACTAGCTACCTTTGTGGTAACTGTGACTGCCAGCTCATAATGCATGAGTTGAAATAGGGGTGGAAAAAGAGTTTCCTGGCGAGTGCTTTTCTAGATATGTCCTCCTGTCACCCCACTAATACAATGTCCCAATCTCAAGGCATTCAAAACTCACTTGAGGGTCTCATGGAAACAGGGGTAAAGTCATAGGTTACAGGGAACAGTTATCACAACAAACTCACCCACATCTGGACCTTTAATCTGTGAGCAACTGTGCCCTGTGACTGTGAAAAATACTGACAAACCAACCTAAGCCCCTGCACTCAGAGTTCATAATTAAACTGGAAAGAGAAATACAGACACTGAAGTTAGATAGTAACCCTGATGTTCAACACAACAGAAAGAGTAGACTGGGCATGGCAGCAGCCAAATTCAAGAGTCAGAATATTTGTGTGGAATCCTAGTCTCAAGTTAGAAACTTTCAAAACCTGATATGATCAATAAGAAGACAGTAAAACAAATAAATAAGTAAAACACTAAGTGCTTAAAGATAAAGGGGTATTATTAAAAAAGAAAATCGACAAAACAGAGAATTCAAAGGAACAATAAATATTTGGGCAAAATGCTTCTTTTACATCTTTCCTGACACCCACGCTAACTTAGGTCCCCAATTTTTTCACCCATAACATGAGTTACTGTAACTGCTTGCTTAATCATCTGCCTTTCCTAGTAAACTATTGTAATAATGATATTGTTTGCATTATTTATAATGAAAAATATATTTTTCCTTTATTTATCATGTTTTGACATCTTAGGGACCACTGATGGGGAAAGACTGTCCCTCCCAGAGCTAGCTAATTCCATGTTTCATATGCACACCAAGCAATCCCAAGTCTATGCCCCATCTCCTTTCCAACTCTCATACACCAAGACAGTATTTCTCTTGCCCTGAACCATCCCAGGGTCAGGCACCAGGCAACTGGAGACAGTCCCTATTCCCCAAAGCCTGCTGGAATTATTCAAACTAGCCAGTCTTAAACTGTTGCTCCTATCCCATGGAAAACACAGTAAGGGTTATGGTCTCTGTTTCCCCTTCCCTCCTGAACAATAAGGGTTATGGTCTCTGTTTTCCCCTCACTCCTGCTGTTGCCTCCAAAACCCAGTGCACCCCCATGTGGCCCTGAATGACATGGTGTGTTGCCTTCTCTTAGGAAATAAAAGTAATAAGTATTCCCAATTGCAAGAGCCCCTGCATGTTGTCACCTTTATAAATTAAGACTCAGGCACAGATCAACTAAAAGCTCCTGCTCACAACCAGGCTCTGTCTCATGTCAGGTTCTTGGTAAACAAATTGTTGTTATTATTTGTGGTTCTTCTTCATAACTTCAATTGTTCCATGAAAATTGTAATTCTATGCTGTGCTTAGTCATTCAGTTGTGTCTGACTTTTTGTGACCCCATGGACTGTAACCCGCCAAGCTCCTCTGTCCAGGGATTCTCTAGGCAAGAGTACTGGAGTGGGTTGCCAAGCTCTCCTCCAGGGTATCTTCCCAATCCAGGGATCAAACCATCAAACCGCTTTGCAGGCAGATTCTTTACAGTCTGAGCCCACCAGGGAGGCCTGAAAATTGCAATATTCATGTTCAAATGATAGGTTATTCTTTTCATCTTTGCTGCAACATTTGTCTCCTGTGTGTTTTTTAAAGAATGAACTTCAGTGTACTTTTTCACACTATTTAATGTCTTATGGTTTCTGTGTTTATGACTTTTTGTTACACAGTTCTGCAAAATTGGATTTTCCTGGACCAACTTTTAGTGGGAAGTTTCTGTGGAAGCCATAGAGGTAGGGATGGACCTTGTTTAGCTTTCCACGTTTCTCTGCTCAAGGGCTCCCCCTTCTGTTACAAGGAAAGACTAAACGACTAAGCATGGGTAGCCGTTTCACCTGGACTCTCAGGATCTGATCTCCTTCAGGGAAGGTCTAAAGCCAGCCCTGAGACCCCCAAACACTCCTCAGCTCCATGTTGCCACTGGCCTCGGCTACCAGGGGACCTGCCTCTGCATTCCAGTCCCTTTGCTAGGCTGTTGCTTCCAGAGATCTGCCACTGGAAGATCTCATGGCAGAGATCTTCTGCCATGAGCAATTTAGTGATCTGCAGACACCCCCAATTTCATCTTAGTCCTATTGGTGGCTGTTCCCACCCAGGGTGGAGCTCTCTCCTGGGAGTGAGTATTGGCAGATTATCCTGAGGCTTGCCGTTGCCAAGCTGCTCTGACCTTGCTGTTCCCCATGGTTCCACCCACAGCTGCCCGTGCAGGCCACACCCTCACATCATTCAGAGGCTGTAGGTTTTCTCTGTATCCCAGATCCACCGCACATGTAGGGATATACGTAGTATATGTGTCTCTGTGTGTATGTATCTACTCACATGCATCCTGTGCTCCTTTTTGCTTTGTATGACTTCCTGGAGGAAAACTGGTTAAGATGTGAAACTAAGCTTCTATCACGTTTTACAGGAATCAAAACTGCCTGTTGTATAAAATCAGTGAACAGAGCAACATAAAGTATTGCTCTCATCTTAAAATCAAAGATACATAAAAGTGTAAATAAAGGAAGAATGTTAATGCCTAGAGTCAACAGTGGCCATGCATTGCTGATTATATTTTCCAGTCCACATATGTTCCAAGTTTCCCCAAAAAGCATGTTTTCTTTTTTATAATAAAACAAAATTAACATTTACATTTAGACACACACACACAAGGTTTCTCTGATAAGGGAAGAGGACGATTTGGCGGGGAAATGCCTGCAGGAGAGGGGCCTGTCTTTTGATCATTTCCCTCATCCAGGTGACAGAAGTACAGAAGTGAGAGGACTCAAGGGCTGACGGTCACATGATTTCTCTGTCCTTACAGTTCTTTCTAACCTTCCTGACTCTAAATCCCAATCCTCTAGATAAAAGTTTCTGTTTTACATAGCTTTTCATTGACCCTGGCTTTATCAGTGTTAGGTAGGTAGAATAGGAAAAAGGAGTCCAGATGGCGGTGGCTAAAAGACAAGGAAAAAACCCGCAAAAATAGAACAAAGGAAGGTCCGAGGACTGGAGTGAGGACCTCAGGTAGAACAAACAGCACTCCTGGCTAGCCCAATCTACATATGGCAAGCCTAGGGAGAGGAAAAAAACATATAAAAAGAGGAGCCAAAGGGCCGGGGGCCTCTCTCTCTCCCGCGTGCATGCACTCTTTCTCTCTTTCTCTCTCTTTCTTCTCTTTACGTCTTTTGGGTCAGCATGCCCTCACGCTTAGAGGATGTATTTTCCTTTATTTTCTAAATAAAAACGATCTGTCCAAGAACCATAACATGGACTGTCAGAGAGCTGTGACACACCAAGGACTTTAATGTCCGTTGCTTCAAATCTTTGTTGTGACGAGACAGAACCAAGGCGATTACACTCCCCTGACATCAGGGACGTCCTATCCTCTGCCTTCAGCCTGGTTCTCCCTATTCCCCTGGTGCCTCTGTGCCTCTCTGGCTCCTTCCCCAGGCATCCTGGTGGGTATCTCCTTTCCTCTCTCACCTCACCGTCATAGCTCCTGAGACCTCCTCCCACCCGCCTAGGCCAGTGATTTGGTCTTGATCTCTGACCATGAGTTTTCTTCCCCATGGCAAGATCCTGCTTCCTTTCTCTTTTCATACTTTTGGAACAATTATCTGATGAATATTTTAAAGCAATGACAGATTTCAATCAGTCCACGGATTTCAACCAGTCTAACTGTCTAAACCTTAAAAACTACGATGGAAGACATTAATATAGATGAAATAAAGCTAATTTTCAACTAGCAATCATATAAAACACAGATATTTTTTATGGACAACCCACCTAGAACTAATTTGGTGAGCAAAAATTTGGCTTTTGGAAAACTGGCATTGAGTGATTTTATTTCCCTAAAAACAATAATAATGTGACACCCCAGAGTGAGCTTAAGGGACTCAGGATGTTTTGAGTTCTCATTACCAAAGCTTTAATTTAGATCTCTTAAATTATCTCCAGAGCAGATAGTTTCAGTTCAAGGTGAATGAGAAGGACCATAAAATATGCCAGAGGCTCCTTACCTCTTTAGGAGGTGGTCTTCTTTCTCATTTCCCCATGCCTCATTACCCAGAGAACTGGTTAGAGATGGGATGAAGGAAGAGAAATTACTTACTCGTTCATCATGGTCCAACTGAGAAGTGAAGAAGCTCCCCTGTGAGTGACAGGACAGGCCCAGAACAGCTCTGTTCCTCTAGGCAGAGGCAGAGGCAGACGGTGAGGAGGAACACAGCAGTGTGACTCCGGGTCCATGGGGAGCCCAAGATGGAGCGTGATGCCCAGAAGCAGTGCACTGTGGTCCTGTTGCCAGTCCCTCTGCCTGGAACAGGGGACTCTCATCTGCCAGCAGAACATCACTTCTGAGATTCCGTCAACCCTCCACGCAGTCCAAACTTTTTCCAGATACATCTAGCCTATGCTGCTATCTCTCTATTAATGTTTTTCAATTAGCTCTCATGGAAATATTGAATAAAGTCTGAAAGCTAAAAGAATGTGAGAAACCATTTCTTCTGCTTTTGGAACTGGATATAAAGAAGTTATGGTCTATTCCTTGTTGAGCTTTTGTGTTTAAGCCCTGACATGTGCATGCCAGGAATTCAAGGGAGAGAGGGTATGTGCTGTGTGTTTTCTCTAGACTTGTAGGGTGCTTGGTGTACAGACACGGAGGGAAAACTCTCAGGGCCTGGCAACCCTTCCTCAGGAAGCAGGATGCAGACAGAGGTTATAGACCCCTTTACAGATGCTTATTTTCCCCACCCAAAAAAGTTGATAAGCACATACCAGACATTCCAAAGGGTTTGTAAATGGAAATAACTGCAGGGTACTAAGTTACTATGAATTTCTTTCTGGAATGGCTGGATTTAACTCTGATAACAATTGGAACAAACCTAATTTGCAATAGCATTCTTTCCTTTATATGGCAAGCTTCTCCTTCCAGGCCCCCCAGCCTCTCTCCTTTGGTGCCTCGCCAGGTCCCACCTCTTCCTGCTTGCAGCCTCCAGCGTGAGGCTCCTGCTCTCACATCACCTTCACCCTGGCTCACTCCTAACTGTAGACTCATCTCTGAGGAGTTGACATGAACGACAAGATTGTCCTGGGCTTGCCTTCAGGGGATGCAGGGATTCCAGGATGAGCCACTACGGCTCTGACAGGAGCGGATGGTCCTTGCACAACCTATGCATGCCAAGTCACTGTTGGCATTCCCCAGCCTCCTCGCTGTCTCCACCAAGGAGGCCTCGGGAGTGACTGGAATTCCTCTAGGACCAGCACTGTAGGTTGAGCTACAGAGCATTTAGAAGAGGAGATTCTTAGATCTTAGGATCAGGAGCTTTTTGCTCAGGTCACTGTTATGTTCAAAGGCTCCTGGGGAAATATCTTTCTGCCCAGAGGCCCAGCCACATCTCTTCTTTGGGCCCCCACAACTCCAAAGCTATCCTCTCAGCTTCTTCCCTGTCTCTGCTCTGCTCAGCGCTGCAGCTGGGGCTCTAAGACTCTGAGTCCATCTTCTGCCACCCCTGGGAAGCTGCAGGGCCAGGCGCCTCCATACCTGAGAGCAGGGAGTAGTGATGGGGGGAGGAAGGAAGGAAGAAAACTTTGTAGTTTTCCTTATCCCCACACCAGACTCTTGGCTGTTTTTGGTAATAGAGATGTTCTAAACTAAAGGAAGAAGAGGGACTGACTGTTGAGGGCAGCTAGCAGTTTCAATCACAGTATGACTCTGTAGGAAACAGTAGTTGGACCTCTGGGTATCTAGATGCAGCATGTCCTGGGTATGGGGTGTTACAATTGACAGGATCACCCCTGTGACCTTCACCACAAAAAGTGTGGAAACTCATACCTATGATGCCACCTCCCTGGATCCAGATGTGAGGAGGCGCCAATGACCCAGGTGAGGTAGAAACATCAATTTGGCAATCACCTTGGGAGTTCCCAAAAGCTTCTCTTGTGGTTCAGCTGGCAAAGAATCCGCCTGCAATGCAGGAGACCTGGGTTTGATCCCTGGGTTGGGAAGATCCCCTGGAGAAGAGAAAGGCTACTCACTCCAGTATTCTGGCCTGGAGAATTCCATGGACTGTATAGCCCATGGGATCTCAAAGAATCAGAAATGACTGAGCGACTTTCACTTGGGAGTTCCCAAAGGTATGGCTTTGGTTGGGGTGTGCACTCTATTTAGGGACTTCCTGAGGGGAAACTACTGATTTGGCCTTATCTATAATTGAGGAAAACTGTGAAAATGTCTAAAAGTGGAGCTTTAAGACAGCTCAGTGACGGAGCTCACTAAGCTGGTGGTTGCCTTTTGCCACATATCTTCTCTTCTTTGTGTCTGAGACCCAGACATGGTGATTGGAGACCAGCAGCCTGTGTTCTGACAGTGTTGTAGATGGAAGTCAGAACTAAGGATGGAGAAGGGGCAGGGAGAAAGGGGCCCAGATCCTTGAGGACATCATGGAGCTACCAAGTCGCCCTGAGCTAATCCCTGCAGATGTTCAGGATGTGAAACAACAAATTCAGTCCTCTAGTTTACTTAAGCACTGTTAATTTCAGCCAAACTGAATTCAAGCCAAACTGAATTTCTAACACAGACACATACACAAGCAAAAGCAAGGTATGATACAAATACATGCCAGAGCTTGTTACCGAGTCTGAGCTAGCTCTGCTTGCAGCCTGGCAGATCAATAGATAGGAGACAAGATGTTGAGGCAAGGAATATGACTTTATTCGGCAAGCCGGCAGACTGTGTCTCAAAATAACCATCTTTTGGGGTCTGGATGCCAGTATCCAGAATGGTGGGGGGAGGTGAGGAAGTAAAGTAAAAAGACAATTAATCCTGCAAATTTCGCCTGGAATGGCCAACCCAGAGTGGGGATGTATTAATTTCTTCTTTCTGTAGACATCCACAAGGTCCTGAAAAAAGGCACTTTGGTTTAACATTCAGGCAAAGAGGCAGGATTCCCTGAGGCAGGCTGTTCTGTATATACAGTGTGTATAGAAGAGGCAGATAAATAAAGGAGCTTCTCATCACAAACGGAGACCAAGAAGTTCCAGGTAACCCTGGAAAAGAAAAGGCAGTTGCTGTCACTTAAAGAAAGAAGTTTCTGTAAATGAACCTGAGTATCCAACTCCTTTTAGACCTTCCCTGACCTCAGACTAATTGAGATTCCTTGTGAAGAACATATTATATGCCATCCTTGTTGTAACTAATTAATATTGCTTCACTTACTGGTCTAAAAGCTTCAATTCAATGCACAATGAATCCTCATATGAGGTCTCCAAGGCATATTTGATTAGTAAATAAAGCATTAAAGAGATTTTTATGGTGATTACAGGAAGAGCATGTTTAGAAAACAAGTTATGCCAATTAGGTGTTAACTTAAGTTTGTTGATGTTGCAGCTACTGATGCAGCTACTGATGGTGATGTTGGTGATGGTGATGTTGGGGAGAGTAGTGACCAAATGTGAATCAGCCTCTAGACTAATTGGCCTCTTAGCCAAGCCTGCTCTTGCTTCCATGGGTGTTGCCATCACCTGGTGGTGGTAAAGGGCACATTCATGGAATGTCAGAGCCTTGGCAGCTATACCCTCTCCTGCTTTCCTCATATACCTTAAATAAGATGTCAGTGTTTGTGTATCTATCCTCTTAATGTTGGACATTTAGACAGTAACTGATTTTTCCTTTACAGTTGATTTCCAACTGTAAATGAGCCGTTGAACTGCTTTAAAGAGTGTTCTTGTGTGCACATGTAAGTGTTTGACTACTTAACAAATTTTTAAATTGTTGAGACAGACAGTATGCCATTTTTTTGTTGTAATAGTAATGGAAATTTTACCCACAATGACTATATGACAACTGACACTCCACCATAGTCTATAGTAATATCTCTTTATCAAACTCAATATTTAATATTATAAAACTATTGCATTTCATATTTGCCAAAATGATATTAAACCTTTTATTAAAATTATAGTTCTCCAAATAACTATAAGGTTTGACATCTCATTTTGCACTTATTTACTGTATGAATTTTTTTCTTTTGTGAAGGGCCTGCCCATTCACCTATTCAGCTTCTTCTTTTTTCAAAGATAAATAATATTCCATTGCATGTGTATACCACATTTCCTTTATCTTTTTATTTGTCAATGGACTTTTAGATATTATTAGTTTCCATATCTTGGCTATTGGGAACAATGCTGCAGTGAAAAGCGGGTACAGATATCTCTTCAAGAACCTGATTTCAATTTTTTTGGATATACACCCAGATTGTTGGATCATATGGTTCTTATCACCATCAAAACCCCAATGGCACTTTTACAGAATTAGAAAAACAGCTATTAGGATGGCTACCACAAACATTTTTTTGTTTTAAGATAAGCTTTGGAGAGGGTGTAATAAAACTAGAACTCATATATTCTTGATGGGGGTATAAAATGGTATACTCACTATGGAAAAATGGTTCCTCAACAGTTAAAAATAGAATGACTATGAGCATTCTTATCCAAGTTTTCATATGGATATATGTTTTCATGTCCCTTGGAGACAAATCCAGGAGTGGAATTGCAGGACAATATGGCAACTCCATGTTTCATATTTGGAGGAACTGTCAAATTGTTTCCCAAAGTGATGGCATCATTTTATATCCATACCAGCAATGGGTTCCAATTTCTTCACAACTTTGTAAACCCTTGCTATTTTCTGTCTTTATTATAGTCATCCATGTAGGTGTGAAGTGGAGTCCTGTTCTGGTTTTGATTTGCATTACTCCACAGCTAATTATGCTGAGTGTCTTCATGTGCCTTTGTGAATTTACGTATTTTCTGGGAGAGAAGCCTATTTGGAGCCTTTGTCCATTTTTAATTGGGTTATATGTCCTTTCCCTTATTGAGTTTTTGAGTTCTTCATATACTCTGCACGCGTGTGTGCTGAGTTTTTTCAGTCGTGTCCAACTCTTTGTGACCCTGTGGACTATAGCCAACCAGGCTCCTCTGTCCATGGGATTCTCCAGGCAAGAATACTGGAGTGGGTTGCCATGCCCTCCTCCAGGGGATCTTCCTGACCCAGGGATAGAATAAGTATCTCTTAACATCTCCTGTTTTAGCAGGTAGGTTCTTTACCACTAGCACCACCTGGGAAGAATTTATTGTCTGTATACAATCTCTTAAATCAGATTTATGATTTACAAATACTTCTTCCCATTATGTGGATTATATTTTCCATTTCATGACAGTGTCTTTTGAAGTATCAAAGTATTACATTTTGATGATTCAATTTGCCTGAAGCTCAGCTATGAGCCAGGTGGCAGAAATGAAAGTGGGCCTAGCCCAGATCCTAGTTTTATACCCCGTGCCCCTCAGGCCATTCTGTCTCTCTTAGCCATGGACTGAGCCAGAGGGACTGGGCAGGATCAGACTTCGGTACCCCTCAGCCTAGATTATTTAAACATTTATGTAAGATTTGCTTCAAGGAGAGGCTGAGACATAAATGAAGACAAGGATGAGGCAGACTCACCCTCCCCAGAAGGTAGCTGAGTGACAACGAGTTATCATTTAGGCTTGTCCCTCTGGGGTACCAAATCTCAGGCCAAGCATTTTATTTTATTTTATTTTTAATTGCTAGAAAATCATTTTACAATTTTGTGTTGGTTTCTGAATCAGCCATTGGCGGGGGAGGGGAGGCAAGCTCATGTCCTTCCCTCCTGAGCCTACCTCCCCTCCCCCCATTCCATTCCTCTAGGCCATCTGTAGTGAGGTGGGTGAAGCTAGAGCCTCTTATACAGAGTGAAGTATAAGACTAAAAAAATTAAAACAAGTATCATATATTAATGCATAAATGTGGAATCTAGAAAAATGGTACTGATGGTCCTAGTAGAGAACGAACTTATGGACACAGCAGGGCAAAGCGAAGGTGGGATAAATTGAGAAAGTGGCCTTGACATATACACACTATCATGTGAAAAATAGATAGTGGGAAGTTGCTAAATAACACAGGGAGCCCACCCTGTCTCTCTCTGACACCAAGCATTTTAAATCAAATAGAAGGAGTTCTGTTAAATACACCTTTCTCCATCTACTCGAATTCCAAATAATTTTCAAATGTGGTTGTCATGGTATGCAGAAAAATTAAAATAATTTACATGTAGCATGATGGATTAAACGGACCAGTCTGCTGGTGGCCTAAAATGCTCAGCCCAGGGATCCCCAGGTTCTTCCGGTGACTTCTTGGGCTAAGAGGACCCAGGGATCACAGTCCATGATTGCCCAGGGCAATCCCATTGAGAAGCTCTATTAAGCAATCACTCTTCTACAATTACCTTTCTGGAAAATTCTGGTAGTTTAACCCTTTATCAGACTCCATTCTTACCAAGGCATCCTATGTCTGTGTGTTGCAAGGACTCTGAGCTGTAGGGGATTTCAAGAGAATGGGATGGAAAATGTTGAGGGCATCTTGTAAGTAGGCAACAGAGCTTTCTTGTCGTGAGAAGGGAAGTAGGAAGGGGTCTGGATCCAGTAAAAACCTTCGGTGATCAGAACAAACAGGACACGTCACAGGTCTTCAGAACCCCACGAAGAGAGGAGGAAGAGGGAAAAGCTTCACTCTTGAGGTTCTTCTATGGATTTCTCTGTGATACCAAAGGTCTGGGTCAGCAACAGCCCCAGAGCCTCTGCAGCACCTGGAGCCCTGCAAGGACTGGCTGCAGCAGTCAGAGCTCTGGGGTCTGCAGTGGTGGGACCTGCAGTGCCTGTGGTGGCTCAGGCAGCAGCCCCCACACCCAGAGCTGCAGCAGCCCCTGGAGTTGACAATGCAGCAGGAGGAGACTGGGGGGCTCTTCAGGGGTCACTTTGGGGAGCACTTAGAGGCACAGCACTTGGAGGGTGAACTTGGGAGGTGGCTGGCACTGTTGCTGGTTCTGCTGGCAGGACATCTTGGCAAGAGATCGATCAACCTGCAAGAGAATAATTAGAGTTTTTGACAGGTTAAATCAAGAGTCATGCTCTTTATCTCTTTGAGTGAATTTAATGAGTTCATGATAAATACATTCTGAGACATGTGGAAAAGCATCCAGAAAGAAATAATATAAATTATTCCCTGAGTTAAAAGTACATAGATTTAAATCCAAATGTAGTGAATATTTATTCTCATTGAAAGCAGGGATTTCTCCATCTTCAAAGACTTGCATGCAGAATTCAAGTTTCTCAAGTGCCATCATTTTAATACAAATAGGCCCCTAATCTCAGTGAAGTCAATACACACCTTTTAACCCAGGACAGCTTCCAGAGTGGCAGAGTGCCAGTGACTTCTTGGTGCTGTGTTGTTAGTCGCTCAGTAGTGTCCAGCTTTTTGTGATGCCATGGACGGTAGCCCTCCAGGCTCCTCTGTCCTTGGGATTCTCCAGGCAAGAATATGGAAGTGGGTAGCTGTTCCCTTTGCAGGGGATCTTCCCGACCCAGGAATCAAACCCAGGTCTCCCACACTGCAGGCAGATTCTTTAATGCCTGAGCCACCAGGGAAGCCCAAACACTTCTTAAGTCAGTCTTTCCCTCTTCTTCTGAATGTTATTCCTACTCAGTGTAGCAGGAATCGAAGACAGCCCCTTCTTCCCACAGCCTCCCTCCTTCCTCCTCACCTTCTGCTCTGCTCTTAACCTCCTAGCCGTCAACTCCTCCCCAGTCCTGCTCAGAGTCCCTCTGGCTCCACTTCCCACTCACCCTGGTCACAGGCAGGAGTCCCTGGGGAGTCAGAGTGGATGAGATGCTAGAGCCAGGATGTCTTTGGCTCCGGGATTGGCCCAGGAGGGGCAGGAGGTGGTTCTTACACAAACAGGCACATGCTGGGTCATTCCTGACATTCCCCTGCTTCCTTGTCCCTACCTCCCAAGAGACCATGGGAGCTTCCAGAATCGTCTCTAGGGCAGGGGCTAAGGGGCTTTACCAGCCACAGCCTCCCTCAGGCTGAGTGCTGAGGAACTGACTGTAGATCCCCAAAGATCCAGGCCCTGGATGAATACTCATGGGGTGACTTCTAAGGAAACCAGAAAAGTGTTTTAGGCCATCTTTTTCCAATCCCCAAGTAAGGTCTTTGAGCCCTGCTTCCATGGCCTGGCTGGTTTCTTGAGAACTGACTCAGGAACCATGTCCTTCCTTTCTAATACACTCCACACATCCTTCCCTCCCTGGTCAGAGCCTCATTCCTGATGCCCGTGTCCCTGGCTAACACACAGGTCCCAGCTGACAGGATCATGAGAGGACCAATGTGGTTCTTCAAGTTCCTTTGGTGGCAATGACGATTGTGACTAAACCCCTTCCCTCATACTCTTTAACATAGCAGTTCTATTATACATAAATCCTCTCTCAAATTGAAGCCATGATATCAGGGATCAAAGTACAGCTCTGCTGTTTATTAACTACGTGTGCGTGTTTCCTCCGTCTTGTCCAACTCTTTGCCACTCCATGACTGTAACCTGCCAGGCTCCTCTGTCCATGGAATTCTCCAGGCAAGAATACTGGAGTAGGTTGTCATTCCCTTTCCTGGGGGATCTCCCCAACCCAGAGATTGAACCCAGGTCTACACTGCAGGCAGATTCTTTACCATCTGAACCACGAGGGAAGCCCCATATAAAAACTTAAGCAGTTATTTGGTAGGTGAAATGCATACAGCCCCATCAACCTCATCATATCAACAAACTTAACAAAAATCTTCATCAATTTTCAGTAAAATATATAGAATTAGTTGTGACCTCACGTGTTCCACTGACAACCACATGACAGATGCCCTTTGTCTTCCATTCACTGTGATTTCCATTAGCCCAGCAGATGCAGGTCATATTTTGACATTGTCCAACTCCTCCACCAAGTCCTGCCTCAGCTTCACTCCCTTCTTACCCAGCACTCCATGCTGCAGATGCCATGAGGTTCTCTCAAGAGTTTCGTGTCACACGCCATGATCCCAAGCTTCATTCTTTCACTCCTTACCCATCCCATTTCCATGATCCAGTAAGCTCAGCTGAATCAACACACATATAATAGAAGGCAAACACTTTATTCCCATCAGGGGATCTGCAGAGCAGTGCACACACATGTGCCCCATCACTTAGCACATAGGATCTACTGAGTTGTTCCATTGTCCATCTGTCTCTATGAGCTAGTCAAAAGCAGTTCTGTGTGTCTCTGCATTACCAGTGCCCACAAAGGATAAATCCTGAGTGCAGGGTATGTGAGCTGAATGAGAAAATAAAAGCAGAATGGCAGCCAGTGGGCCTGAGCTATGGGTAATTGAATCGTCATTGAAACTTCCTGTTCTGTTTGTCCTTCCTCACAATCTGTGCCTCAGAAACTGCTGACAGCCTGGTCCTGGAAGGATGTGGTCCTGTCACCTTGGGCTGAGCTTGAGGACACTCACCTGGGCTGTGCAACAGAAAGCTCAGCATAAAAGGGCTCGGGTCCTGGGATCCAAGGTCCACAGTCGCCTCAACAAGAGCCTCTCCTGCTTGCACAGACTTAGGTGAGTGTCAGCTGGGCAGAGAGCCTGAGCTGAGGGGGCTGAGCAGATGAACCTGTGCTTCAGCCAGGAGGCAGCAGTAGGAAGACAGGATGGAGGTGGCAGAAATGGGCCCATGGCGAGCGGCAAGGCTGGGATTGTGAGGAAGAAGAGTCCACACGCCATGTCAAGGGTTTTGTGATGCAGCAGACCTCAGCGTCTCTCCTTCCTCATTTTCCCAGACCTGCACCCTTTTCTCCTCACACCCTCAGTGATCTCCTTGCTCCTCACTTGGTGTCTGGAATGTACTTAGTCTCTCAGTCATGTCCGATTCTTTGTGACCCCATAGACTGGAGCCCACCAGGCTCCTCTGTCCATGGGGATTCTCCAGGTAAGAATACTGGAGTGGGTTGCCATGCCTTCCTCCAGGGGATCTTCCTGACCCTGGGATTAAACCCAGGTCTCCTGCCTTGCAGGCGTATTCTTTACCGTCTGAGCCACAAGCGAAGCCCAAGAATACTGGAGTGAGTAGCCTATCCCTTCGCCAGAGGATCTTCCCGACCCAGGAATCGAACCGGAATCTCCTGCACTGCAGGCGATTTATGGGACAGTTGTGTGTCGTGTGCACTGCCTGCCTGAAGGGGGCGCCATTCACACTACATCTGTAGGGTGTTCGCAGTGTCTCTGGAGACTCACCTGGAAGTCTGCCAGCTTCCTTTCCTTCCAGGAGAGAGATGAAGCAAAGACAACAGAAAGCAAACAGTAGGCACATTTAACTCCAAATCAGATTCCATCTCTCTTCTGTGTCGGGAGCCGCTGGGATGCGCCCAGTCGGTGACAAGGTCATAGGACAAGAGAGGAACCTGCAAGGCAGCTCTTCCCCTCGAGGTTGTCCCGGGGGTCCGGTATGTCCCTTTCTTCCTTCTGTCTTACTGTTGTTGGGCTTTCTATTAATTTTTGGAAATATAATGTATAGTAATAAAGCCTCACTGGAAAAGTCCAAGCCTTTTTGGAAATGCTCATGATTGCTCTGGCTCAGGGCACGACCATAAACATCAAGTCAAAAAAGAAAAGGCCACAGGTATAATTTGGCTGCTTGCTTAAAAGATTATAATGTTCTAGAATAGAAAAGGGTAGAGGCATTTAGATTTAGAAGTAGATACACTGCTTCAGTTTACTTGCTCCTTGGTTAAAAGGGTTTTCACTATTGCTATTTCCTTGCTGCTATTTGTTTATTGTTTCCCTTTCTTTAAACAACATGGGATATTGTGGGTATTTTTGTAAAATTAGAAAATGGGGTACATAGGATTTTAATAGAAGATTTATATTAACCAGCTTCACTGCCATTATCTCACTATTAATAGAGGTGTTTTGCTGCTTTAGAGGTGTTTTTGCTGTTTAATAGTTAATCATTGTAAATTGAGATTTTGTGGTTTCAGGTAAAAAAAAAATATCAGGGTTTTCTCATGGTACTATTCTCAGAAATGTCAAACATGTTACTGTGACCCTTCCCATGTATTGTTTTATTGTCCAAAGAATTTACACTATACCTGAGATTTGTGGAACATTGTTTTTGTTAGAGTAAGAATGTTAGGCCATTGAGGCAAGAAGACTATGTACGGGACATTTAAGTATAAACCCTGTAATCGAAAACGTTCTAGATAAATGCATAAGGGAAAAACATGGGAAAAAAATATTGACGGAAGCACAAACCAATATCTGATGTAATATGTGGTGACTTAACGGGGAGGTAACGTTCATTCTATAAAAACTGAGCTATCCTAAATATATTTTAAAAAAAGCTACCTCTTCTATGCAACCTTCTGTGTGTGTGTGTGTGTGTGTGTGTGTGTGTGTGTGTGTCTGTCTATCTGTCTTCCTTGCCAATGCCACTCATCCCTTGGGTATTCCTGGTCCTTCTGGGGCTGGACCTCAGCACTTCTGATCCTGACTCCAGGAGCAATTGGTCTGAAGGGAGAAAGACCTACAAATAAATTATACAGTGGCCTGAACCTTCTGCGTTGACACGTACTTGTTTCATTTCTGTTTTGCTCAGGTTTGCTGACCTCCCGCCGAGATGTCCTGCCAGCAGAACCAGCAGCAGTGCCAGCCCCCTCCCAAGTGCCCCTCCCCCAAGTGCCCCCAAAGAGCCCAGCACACGGTCTTCCTCCAACCTCTTCAGGCTGTGCCCCCACCTCCGAGGGCGGCTGCTGCCTGGGCCCCCACAGGTGCCGCAGGTCCCGCCGCTGCCGGCACCAGAGCTAGGTCTCCTGTGATAGGGACAGTGGTCTGCAGTCCGGGTGCTCTTGCTGTGGCCAGGGATCTGGGGGCTGCTGCTGACCTGGATCATGAGATTAAGTAAAAACATTTGGTTCTAACGTGACTGGAATCTACCTCTTCTGGTGCATTTGGTTCCTGTGCCCTTCTCTCCTGTACAGATCTCCCTTGGAGATTTCCAAATGTTTTCCCAGAAGGTTTTCCCAGAAGGCTTCAAGAGCTCAGGAGAGCTTCACCTCTCCTTCTTGATGTCCTTGTGAAAAAATAGAGCTTTTCTTTCACATTGCAACCTTTGTCTAACGTGTCCATGTCTTCGCCCCACCCCAGGCCGCCCAATGTTGGGTGCAGAACCCTGTCTCAGGAACACAAACATAGCAGCTCATACTCTCCTCAACTCACAGGAAGCTTTGGGGGATCATGTACTAGGGTGAAGGTAGGGTTAAGGGTGGGGGGGACAAGTTAGTGAAAGTCTTAAGTTTTCCTGTAGGAAAGAGAGGAGATAGTACGGATGTTGAAATCCTCAGGGTCAACTCACGGAGTTTCTGTAAGAACGTTGTTCCAGGCTCCTCAGCTGAATGCAGGGCTGAGAGGGCAGAGAATCAGAAAGAGGCCAAAGAAGAACAAGATTAAAGAGGATGGAAGAGGAGACTATTAAGCCAGTCATCAATGAAGGATGAGAGAGGAGAGGTTGTAGAGTGTAAATGGGAAGAATTTGAAACTGGGGGATGGGAAGGGGTGGATTGGAGAAGCTCACCAAATGAAGGGGTTCTGAGAGTGTGAGCTAGGAGGAGATGCAGAATGAAGGGCATGGTGGATGGGGAAGGAGCAGCACTCAAGAGCAAAGGAAACTGCCAAGAGTAAAGGGGCTGCAAAGAGGCCCAGTGAATGCAGAATCTTGCTCTGCACAGGGCATCTCTTTCCCTGACAGCTCCTGACTTTTCACCTGACTCACTCTCCGGAAAGCTCCATTTGGGTGAAAGAAGACCCCCTTCTTCCCCGTGCTCAGGTCCTGTGGTTGCTTTCACACAAAGTGCTCAGCTGTTCTCTAGGAAGCAAGGAGAAAGGAAAATCCCTGGGGAGCCTGGAAAGGGGAGGATGGGAGTAGAATGGGAGTGCAACCCACAGTCAGATGGTGCTCCACAGTCAGAAGGTGCTCAGCGGGAGAATTTTTATAATTCCATGAGGTCACAGACAGGGGGCAAGCTGGGAGTGGCACAGAGCTCTGGAAAGCCATGGAAATGAGCTGCATGGTCCAGCTGAGGCCCCTGAGTGGCACCCTGGGAGCCCAGCCATGGCCATGCCAGGGAGGGAACGAGGAGAAGCACCAGACTGGGCAGCTCCTTGGCCCCCGGGCTGCCCCAACCCTGATGCTCTGTGGTCCTTGTGACCCAGAGCAAGAGAGGTTCGCAGAGCTGTGACAGCAGCAGGGGTCTCCAGAATGCTCTGGTATAGTGTCAGTGGGATGTGTGGTCCTCGTGAGGGATCAGGTAGCCTTTCCCCCGCCAGAGCTGGCATCACAGAAGAATGAGACTGGAGACAAACAGTCTAAAGGATATGTGAGATTTAGACATGGGGAGGGAGATGACATTGTTGGTTTTTCTTGGCAGGACATCTCTGCTCAGTGACACTGGGGGAAATTAGTAAAGCAGATATAACATTGAAATATATATATATATATACACACACACACACACACACATACACACACACACACACACACGCATACATAAACTGTCCTTTTGCCCTTTCAATGACATTTTGCATATCCTGACTCTATGACTCTCAGCCCACAGTGTAAGGAACCTGAAGGCAGCAGGGAAACAGAAAGGCCTTTGGGCAGAGACGATCTGGATCAAGACTGTTGATCAACCCCCAGATTTTCTCTTTTCCTCCTTTGATGTATAGCCAAGGGGCAAAAAGGGGGACCCTATATGAAGAGTGGAGACAGTGAAGGGTTATCATCTGAGTGGCAGATCCTCAAACTCTCCAGCCCCAGGCCTTCAACATTCCCTTGGTAGATTCCCAGACATGTTTCTGATAAAAGGGAGCTGAGTAGTCCCTAAGCTGCTCAAATGTCTGCCCTTGACCCTCAGGACTTTTGAAGGCTGGGTGTTTATAATTCTTCATTCATTCAAACAACGTACATTGAGTACACATTTCAGAAATGTGTTGAACATAGAGAATTCAGCACTGTATCAGACACAGTTCCCAGCCTTGAGAAGCTTGTTGTGTAACAGACAGAGTATAGACTGACATGAAATGAAATTATCATTAACTGGAATGGTACTTGCTATAAGTGTGTGGGAAGTCCTTGGAACTTAGGTCATAGAGTTTGGACATCTTGTCAAATGGACAAGTTCCCATTTGACAAGATTGAGGCATCTAGCCATTGTCACTTGTACCACTTGTGGACAGTGAATGAGATCTTCAGACTTCCAAATGGCTCTTGGTGTAAGGCAGGAGCTAAGATGTTGCTGTGTGGTAACCCAGTTAAGGTGTTTAAGAGGAACTCATGGGATTCAAGAGCCAGGAGTCCCTGGGCTGGAGATTTCCAGAAGGAAGGAGAAAATAGCTGCATTTTTCCACTGTATTTTATTTTAACTTTGTAGAATGAAGTAATGACTTAACATGACATATGTAAAAAAATGGACGTCTTTGATGAGACATTATTGTTGCAATAATGATTCTGAACTTTCTAGATACACAAAGGCTGTGGGAACAGTCTTTCTCTTCAAAACTTGAATATTCTGTAATCACGGCCAGTATTTGAGCCTTTTCAAAATTTATACTAAGGCTTTAAGAATAGGTAGTATGAGCTGGAAAGAAGTGAGGTTAGTGGTCAATATGCCCACTGAGATAATTTTAAAACATAGCTAAAAATTCCTCGACTCTCTGCTCATTGAGAAATAAAGTCTGTGTTCCCTCCCCTTAAATCTAGACAGGCTTATGACAGCTCTAACCCATAGACTATGGTAGAAGTGATGCTGTGTAACTTCTGAGCCTGGACCATGAAAGGTCGTGCAGATTCCTCCTGGTCCTCTTGGGATGCTGTCTCTGGGAGGTACCATGTGAATAGTCTCAGGACCACCCCAAGATTATCATCATGCTAGAGAGGCCAGGAATAAAGCATGCAGCTGAAGCCAGCATCAACTCCAGTTTTCTGAGTGAATGACTCTTTATTGCTATTGGATTCGAAAACTAGCATTCAATAGCCAAAAAGTAATGGAAATGAGTTCCATTCTACATCAAATCTCTTGAAAAACAATGTACAGGCATCCAGTCTGCAACCCTCTGAGATGCTCCTCATGTCCTCTTTTTTTCTGTTTTCTCAAAGCCCAGAGGCTCTCATTTGCTGGATGCCCCATGCATTCTTTCCAGAAAAGCCCTCACTTTGGGTTTCTTGAGAGTTCACTGCCTGTCCAGTTCACCTCTCTCTCCCAAGTTCATTATTTTCAGATGAACTTGCTCTTTCTCCACCAGTTCTTTCTTTCGCCTCCAAGTCCTCCATCCTCTTTGGTCTCATTTTCCTCAATGTCTGATCCTTCACACTAGCCTCAGCAGAGAAACAGATTCCGAGGACAGCTCATCCCTCCTCTCCCATGTTATACATGGACTTTTTGTGAGAGTGTTCTCAGCAACCAGACAGCTCCTCTTCTCCCATCTGCCACCCCCAAAACTCCCACTGGGCCGCCCACACAAGCCCATGTGAGAAAAAGCAGACCTATTAATGTTCCAGGCCCCTGCCAGGATCATTCCCTGGTGCAGGCAAGCCAGGGAATTGAGGGAGGGGGTTGGGTGGAGCAGTCAATGGACAGGTGAGAGGCATGTGGTGTGAGAAGAGGTTTTATTTCCCTATGTGGTCAAACAGGTGAGAACACTGTGAGGCACAGAGCAGGGAGCCCACAGGCTCTTGGGAAACACACCTTAGAGCCTCCTAGGGAGAGCTCACCACCCTGCTGTGAACATTTCAGCCAGTCAGCCTGGAAAACAAAGATTAGGGTGTCCAAGAAAGGATGCATCAAGCTGGGGCTTTTCCTTGGCTTTTGGATTTTTGTTTCCTCTGAAATCACGTGTCTCAGCATCAGGAGGCCAGGTCAGCAGCAGCCCCCAGATCCCTGGCCACAGCCAGAGCGCCCGGACTGCAGACCACCATCGCCATCGCAGGAGCTGGAGCTCTGGTGCCGGCAGCGGTGGGACCTGGGACGCCTGTGGGGGCCCAGGCAGCAGCCGCCCTCGGAGGTGGGAGCGCAGCACGAGGAGGCTGGAGGCAGACGCTGGGCTGGGCTCTTTGGGGGGCACTTGGGGGAGGGGCACTTGGGAGGGGGCTGGCACTGCTGCTGGTTCTGCTGGCAGGACATCTCGGCGGGAGTTCAGTGAGCCTGGACACATTCAAGGAAAAGGTCAGGGCACAAGCTAAATAAAGGCCAGTATCTCTGCTGTGAGCAGTCTTACTAGGGCCTATGCTCCTAATCCCAGCTGCTTCCTGAGCTGTGATTTTCAGGAGAAAAGTAGAAATGGATCTCAAGTTCAACTGACCTGGCAAGACAGTTCCCTCACTCTACTCCTTCCCAGAACCATGCTATCAGCCTCTAAGTGGGCCCCGTAGAAACACAGAGGCAAATACACCCCACTGGGGAGTGACCTGTGGAGGATGTCTCTGGGTGCATGCGTGTTTCAGGATGAAGCGTGGGGGTGGTGCTGAGAGCCATGTGTCCCAGGCCCCAATGCCTCCCACACAGGTCCTTGCTCACTGCCCCCTACCCTGTTCCCAATTGCCCCCCAAAGTCTGATTCTTGCTGCCTCCACAGACACCTCTGCTTTCCTCTTCCCCACCAACCATGAGTTTGTCTCCCCCACACTCCTAACTGAAGCTCTGTCCCTTTCCAGTCACTCACCGCTGCAGTGGAGGCAGAAGGATGCTCCTGAGTAGGCTGTGGATGCGCAGTTCAGAGCAGAAGCCCTTTTATCCTATGCTGGGTGTGTGATGCACGGCCTGAGCATCCTGCTGCTTTCACAACAAGGGGAGGGCAATGACAACACACACTTCCTACTTGTTTGCCTCGTGTCTTCTTGGGCATGAATCTAAAATTCTACTAAGGTGGAACCAGGATGTCCCTGTGACTGCTGAACCAGTTCCTACTCAGAGCTGCTCTGGATCTATTGCTATGTCTTTAGTCATTCATTCACTTCCATTCCTAGACCAAGCTCTGTCCATTTTACTTCATTTGTCAAGAATAATATAGAGAGATGTATGACAGGTTTCTTCTCTGATTATCTCACAGGTTAAATAGATCATGACACAGAGAAGTAAATATATATTTTAAAATAATTTTTTAAAGTCTTTATTGAATTTGTTACAATATTGCTTCTGTTTCATGTTTTCGTTTTTTTGGCCACAAGGCATATGAAATCTTAGCTCCCTAACCAGGGATTGAACCCTCACATCCTGTATTTGAAAGTGAAGTTCTAACCTCTGGGTGGCCAAGAAAGTCCCTAGGCAAGTAAGTATATTGATCTATTGAGATAAGTGCTATCACAGAAGCGTTTACAAAGAACTCAAGCCTAAAATTTTAGCTTGTGATGGTCAGTCCCCCTTGTCCCCACATTGCACTGCAAGTTCCAAACAGTAAAGGAGACTTCAGTGTTCTCTGAAGTCTGGTCAAGGTCAGCTGGTCAAGGTCATTGTCCTGAGGGAGAAGGGAGATGTGTAGGGTAAGGGATGGAGGTGGGAGCCAGTTCTTGTCTAAGACAGACAGGTTCCTGAGAGGACCTCGCTGTCCCATGAGGCAGCATGGGCAGCAGTAGAGGAGTCCCACTAAGAAGGAGCCTACAGCTCTAGATGTGACGAGATTCACGATTGATACTATTAACAAGGAGGAGGAGAAGGGGAGTGGGGCGAAGTCCACTCTTCACTGAGGCTCTGTTGTGTCCATATCTGCCAATGTGCACTATTGATTCTAACACCATAGAAGCTAATAGAAGGAAATGGTTCAAGTGTTGGAAGAGCTAAGAGAAGGGAAACTGTGCAAATGATAATAATGAACCATTTTGCAAAATGGTTGGTAATTTTAAGGTTGACCATGGTGGAGGTTTTATATGAGCCTCATTTGATATCATAGACCTAATAATGGCTAAATTGAAAGTGTTCGTTGCTCAGTCATGTTTGACTCTTTGTGACCCCATGGACAGTGGCCTGCCAGGATCCTCTGTCCACAGAATTCTCCACAGGCAAGAATACTGGAGTGGGTAGCCATTCTCTTCTCCAGGGGATCTTCCTGACCCAGGGATCGAACCCGGGTCTCCTACATTGCAGGCAGGTTCTTTCCCATCTGGGTGCTATTTTCCCATTGAATTTAACAGTGACATTACATATCCATTCCTCATCAAACTGTATCTCCAATATGAAAAATATATTACATTACACTTACCAAAAATAAATTTATCATTGACACTTCAGCATTCACATACTTAAATTTAATTAAATAGAATTAAATAAAACTTTATTATAGCAAATGTATTACATTACATTCCAATTTCTTATAAGCGTAAAGAACTAGCTACCTGTTTTTAGACACAAAATTAATAGTAAAGGCTATGGTGTCCTTTTTCTCTTCAATGTACAATTTACTTGTTTTGAATCAGTGATTCCAAAAGTTCTTCCAGGATACATGTGGGAAAATAAATGGTCCTGGACAGGGGGGCTGATGGTGTATTTTCACCCAGATATCTCAGTTAAATATATATTCCAGGAAGATCCCCTGGAAAAGAGAATGGCTACCCACTCCAGTATTCTTGCCTGGAGAATTCCGTGGACAGAGGAACCTGGCAGGTTACTGTCCATGGGGTCACAAAGAGTCAGACATGACTGAGCAACTAACACTTTCACGTTAACCACTATAAGGTCTATGATATCAAATGAGGCTCATACAAAACCTCCTAAGGCAAAATGTGTAGGTGGAAGGGAGGAGAACTGACTCAGTCTTAGGGTTCAAATCTAGCTGCAGAAGGGAGCTAATTATTTTTCCATGCAATATGCTTTTCTAGAAATAAGCACAGAGGCCATGTTTAACCCCAGCAATGTGTGATTCTGAGGTGCTGTGGGGCTACACTTTGGGTGTAACACGTGTGCCCAGTCAGTGTGACTCAAAACGTTTCAGAACCTGCCAATAGAACTGCTTTCTGGTCCTGGTGCATCACCAGCTGACTGGTAGCTGGCTTCCTTCCAGCCCCACCCCTGAGTCCTTGTCTTAGTCCCTGTCTCCCGATGTGCCCATTCTCTTCCTCCTTGTGATGGAGCTCCTTAATTTCACACCTCTCTCCTGGAATCTTGCCAGGTAACTCAGTGGTAAAGAATTCACCTGCCACTGAAGGAGGCATAGAGACAAGGGTTCGATCCCTGGGTGGTGAAGATCCCCTGCAGGAGGGATGGCAATCCACTCCAATATTCTTGCCTGGGAAATCTCATGGACAGAGGAGCCTGGTGGGCTACAGTTTGCAAAGAGTCAGACATGTCTGAGCATGCACATTCTCCTGGAACTTCCCCCACCTCACAGCCAGGGCTTTCCTTCTCAGAACAGAGTCCACAGTGAGCCTGAGAAGACCAAGGAAGACACTTGAATTCACAGCTCAAAGCATGTATCGACTCCAAAGATGCTTTACTGCGAAGATGTCAGATTCTGAGATAAAACATGGAGAAGAAACTAATATGGAGAAGGAACTGACCTGGTTGGCCTAAAACGAGGATCTTATGATCTAGTAATGTGTATGTGAACTCCGGAGCAGGAAGTGCTTTATCTGAGGTCCAGCTCCCAGGCAAGCCTTCTGAGCCAGGTGTCTTAGTAACAAAGAAACAAGCAAGGAGTAGCCCTTCTCATCGGCAATTTATGACTGATGTTGTGAAAAGGGGAAGATGAGAAAAGCAAGGCCCAAAGTGGTATCCTGGAAAGGTATTTCTCCTTGTAGTTTACATCCTTTTGTTTTCTTATTATCAGATACCGAGTACAGACCGGAACTAACAATAATCCTTGGTTTTTATTGTATGCTGGTCATTGGTCCACACATGCCCCCTCTTAATTTTTCTACCTATCAATCATTTAAATAAAAACACACAAAAGTCTACCACCTAAGTGAAATAATAATTTTATAGTAAATTACATGGACCTACTGAGTTCTCTGTCATCCCATGTCCCAGCCAACTGACATAACCAAAATCCTGAATTTTATACTTAATGTTCTTTCTTTCTTCCCTTTTAATATATTTTGGTCACATTTGTATATATTCCTAAAAAGCACTGTTTTAAATTTTTTCTATTATTAAGTCAGATTCCTTGAGGTATATTTTGTTGCTATTTAGTCACTAAGTTGTATCTGACTCTTTGCGACCCCATGAGCTGTAGCCCACCAGGCTCCTCTGTCCACGCTCTCCAGGCAAGACTACTAAAGTGGGTTGCCATTTTCTTCCCCAGGGGATCCTCCCAACCAAGGGTTTGAACCTACATCTCTGCATTGGCAGTAGGATTCTTTACCACTGAGCCACCAGGGAAGCCAAGGTATATGTCACATACTCTAAAAAAATCACCCGTTGGAGTATACAATTCCATGGGCTTTAACTAACAGATAACTGCGGTCATGTAACTACTGCTACAATTAAGATATGGAACAAGTCCATCACCCCAATATATTCCCTCCCCCATCCCAACCCTGGGCAACCACCAATCTATTTTTTAGTCTTTATAGTTTTATCTTTTCCAGAATGTCATATAATTCAGTTCAGTTCAGTCACTCAGTCGTGTCCGACTCTTTACGACCCCATGGACTACAGCACGCCAATCTGTCCATCACCAACTCTCAGAGCTTACACAAACTCATGTCCATTGAGTCGGTCATGCCATCCAACCATCTCATCCTCTGTTTTCCCCTTCTCCTCCCACCTTCAATCTTTCCCAGCATCAGGGTCTTTTCCAATGAGTCAGTTCTTTGCATCAGGTGGCCAAAGGATTGGAGTTTCAGCTTCAGCTTCAGTCCTTCCAATTAATATTCAAGACTGATTTCCTTTAGGATGGACCAGTTGGATCTCCTTGCTGTCCAAGGATTCTCAAGAGTCTTCTCCAGCACCACAGTTCAAAAGCATCAATTCTTTGGCTCTCAGCTTTCTTTATAGTCCAACTCTCATATCCATATGTGATGACTGGAAAAAACAAAGCTTTGACTAGATGGACATTTGTCAGCATATAATTAGAACTATATAATATGTGACATTGAAAACCTGACTTTTTTCACATAGAAAAATGTGTTTAAAATTTATTCCTGTTGTTTCATATAGTAGCAGCTCATTCCTTTTTTACTGCTAAGTAGCATTCCACTGTATGGATGTATCATATTTTTAATCCATTCACCAGTTGAAGGACATTTGGTTTATTTGCAATTCATTGCAATTACAAACAAAGCCATTATAAACATTGACTTACAGGTTTTTCTCTGAATATAAGTTTCATTCCTTTTGGCCAGTTACCTAAGAATAGGGCTCTTGGGCAAATGGTGAGTATACATTTGTATTTATGAGATACTGACAAACTATTTTCCAAATTGGTTGTATAACTTTGCATTGTCACCAGCAATGTCTAAGAGCTCTAAATGCTCCACATCCTTCATAGTATTTGGTATTGTCAGTTATTTTTTTTTAACCCTTCTAATGTGTGTAGAGTGGTATCTCATTTTGCTTTTAATCTGCATTTCCTTAATGACAAATGATGTTCAGTGTCTTTTCTTGTGTTTATTTGCCATCCATGCATTTTCTTTGTTGAGACGTCTGTCTGTTTTCTGTTTTCTTATTTTTAGTTTTTAAGTATTTTTAATATATTCTAGACATAACTCTGTAAGATATACGTTCTGCAAATATTTTCCCCAAGTCTCTGAATTTTCTTTGCATTTTCCTAACAATGTCTTTTGAAAAGTTAAAGTTTTTAATTTTGGTGAAGTTCAGTTTATCAAGGTTTTCTTTTTTGAATGACTCCTTTTTTGTCATATCTAAAAAATTTTTGTATAACCCAAAGTCATAAGAGATCACCTATTATGTTTTACTTTAGAAATTTTATGTTTTGCATTTTGGTTTAATATCCTTGTTGAGTTAATTTTTGCATATAGCATGAGGTAAAATTTAATTCTTTTTTAACAGAGAGATGGCCAAGTGTTTCAGCATCATTTGTTGAAATGACTGTCCTCCCTCCATTCAATCGCCTCTGTACCTTTGTTTAAAATAAATTAATTCTTTATGCTAGGTCTATTTTTGAACTCTATGTTCTTTTCCATAGATCTACCCTTGCCTTGCTCCTGATTTTAGGAGAAAAACACTCATTCTCTATATCAAGTATGAAAATATTATGAAGAATTTTTGGAGATGCTCTTTATAAAGTTGAGGATATTCCCAAGGAATCCCTACAAGATTCGTTGTCTTTCTGAAAGCTTTTTTTTTTTTTATCATGAATTGACATTGGATTTTTTCAAATGCTTTCTCTGAATTTATTGAGATGATATGTTTTTATTTTCCCTTTAGTCTGATGTGAAGGCAATAATGTCTCAACTATTTCAAGATTCTCTTTAGAATTGCTGGACTGTCTGGATTTTTTTTACATTTACCAAAAGACACATAATTTTACAAATTACGAATATCTCATGTAATGTATAATCTAAATATCGGCTGTTTTTTTCAGCCTGTGAGTGCAAAGTAAGACTATAATACATACATCTGCCCAAATAACAGTAGATGGAAATGACCATCTAAACAGTCACAAAGTGTCTCAACACTATTTCTTGGAATTTCCAAAGGGGAGTGTCACATGGCCGTACCAGCCAGTCTGACAGCTCTCATCACTGCATATCCACCCAGCTCATCCTGTCTTGATCCAGCTCACATCCTTGATGTCTATCTTCCCTGATAGTCTGCTGGGAAAATCATCCTCTGTTCTGACATTTCTCATAAAATTCCTGGCTTTCTACTTTTGTATGACAGTGTTAATGGGAGAGATTCTACAGTTTCTTAGTATACATAGAGGAAATCTGGGACTCTTCCAATGAGCTCTTTAGAAGTTAAGGATATTTAGATGCTATGGTTTTAGGGTTGGGGCTCGAATATTCTGTAATAACATATATGGGAACAGAACCTGAAAAAAGAATGAATATATGTATAAATGAATCACTTTGCTATACACCTGAAACTAATACAACATTGTAAATCAACTATACTCCAACATAAAATGAAAGTTAAATTAAAGAATAAAACCTAAATAAGAAAAAATATATACAATACTAAGAAAAATCACAAACCAACATCATGTTAAGGTCTTAGTCCATATGGAAAATTTTCAATATTTCCATATGAGGAGACATTTTACATCCCAAAAGGGCTAGACACCATCTGGGGAGGAAAATTGATACATGGAAGCTAGGAAGAAATATCCTCAATTAGAAGGTTGGGAGGCATTTTCACACTCCTTTGCTCCATTTTCCCTAAAAGAAATTTGAGCCATGGGTCACAGAAGCTTCACACAGTTCTCTCACCTCCTGGTCCCATCCCTGAAAGAAGGAAGAGGTTTGTCTTTGTTTCATTTCTTATGTAAGATGACAGACTTTACTGATGAATTGAGATTTAATGCCTCCAAGTGCATTTTAAGAAAGATGCATCAGAAATAAAGTGCGTTCTCTCTGGTAGCTCCTCACTGCAGGTGCCCGGCTCCTGAAGATGAGCTACTTACACTGGTTCTCACAGAGCTGCCCTCATGGACTCACAGCATCTTCTTCCAACATCAAGGACATCTGCTCCATCTGCAGGCCTGTCTGGGAGAAATGTAAGAGGCTGTGAAGAGGGGTTTCCTCCCTGAGGTGAATGTAAAACAAGAGAACAGCAACTCCAGGATTAAACCAGGTGCCCATAAGACAAGGAATGAGGGATGGAGCCTGGAGGAAACCAGAGAGAAGTCCACCTACATTTTTAAAAATATTTGTTGATTTATTTGGCTGTGCCGGGTCTTAGTTTTGGCCTTCAGGACCTTTAGTTGCATCATGTGGGATCTAGTTCCCTGACCAGGGATTGAACCCAGGCACTCTGCATTAGGAATGTGGAGTCTTAGTCACTGGACCACCAGGGAAGTCTCCCACTTACATTTTAAGGAAGATAGAGAAATCTTTACACTGAGAGCCACCCAGAAGTTTTGGAACTTATTCCACCACTGAGATTGCCGTTACCTTTCAGCTGTTGTTGACTAATGACTCATGACAGAGATTGTACTCATTTGGACCAAAAGGAGCCTTTGTACTTGCTTCTATTGAACAAGTCAAAGAGGAAAACTGTTCACATTTTGCAGAGGTCTGAACCCTGGACTGGTTCAGGCCTTCTCCTTACACCCGCCACAGCACCTGCAGTCTCTCTTTGATGCATGCTGCTGCTGCTGCTGCTAAGTCACTTCAGCCGTGTCCGACTCTGTGCGACCCCATAGACGGCAGCCCACCAGGCTCCCCCGTCCCTGGGATTCTCCAGGCAAGAACACTGGAGTGTAGACAGTTGTAATTCATCATGGTGCCCCTCCTCTCTGCTAGACTGGCGGTCCTGTGGGGGCAGGCTATGTTTCCTTCGTAGCTGTACTCCCAGTGCTGAGACCAGGCCCTGACCCACAGCTGACACTCCCTTAAAGTCTGTTGAATGTAGGAACTTGGGGATTAATGACTGGGTGAGAAGAAATATCCAGGAAGGAGGAGGGCTGGCAATAGGAGAATCTGGTCTGCAGGGGAAGAAACAGTGGGTGACATCCCCCTCCTGGTCATCCCCGTCCTGGTCATCCCCCAAGGTCAGCGGGGACCTTCGGAGGAGCCCCAGGAGGGATGTTAGCACCACTTCCTTTAGGCTGACCACTTACCTCTGTATTCTGCCACAAATTAGGACATGACTGAGTAGTCACACTGGGACACAAGCTGTATACTAAGAATTCCCCAGGGCACCAGGAGGGAGAGTAGCCAGCGTTTGTGGCATTACTGAAGGCTTTCCCCATCCAGGAAATCTGATGAAATAAATGTGAGTTGCCTTCTATCCTCTCCTTCTGCATCCTCACCATGGAGTCCAAGAGGAAAAAGTGTCTCTTTTCATAGCTCATATTTTCCCCTTTGCAACCCAGTATCCAGTTGTAGGGGTCTCTGAAGTGAGACAAATGGTGGTCAAACTGAAAGGGAGGCTGGGGCTGAAAGCAAGGCCTTGGAGCTGTCGGGAACCTCACTCTGGAGACAGGAGAAGTTCAGTGGGGCCACAATTCCCTCCACACCGTCTCCACCACCTCCATCCTGAGCTAACCCTCTGAAGGTCCACTCCATGCCAAGCCCTTCCTGCCCAGGGTCTTGAAATACTGTACAGGTGCCCAAGGCTTTAGTGTTGGGTGAGTGTTGAGTAGAGGGAAAGAAACAAAATTTCCTAAAGGCAGGAAGCCATTCCTAGAGGTTTTAATGGTCATAATAGAATAAGATACCTTCCTCTACAAAAAGACTTCATTCAAAATCTCACTTAACTGGGACTTCTCTAGCAGTCCACTGGTTAAGACTCCGACCTCCCAATACAGGGGACATGGGTTTGATCCCTAGTCAGGGGAACTAAGATCCTGTGTGCTGCCAGGCATGGCCAAAAAAAATCACATAACTATGTGCACTGCTTTTTACTAGTTAATAGGCCATGAACATTTTTCTCTGTAAGAAAATATGTGTGCTAAGTCGCTTAAGTTGTGTCTGACTCTCTGCAACTCTATGGACTGTAGCCTGCCAGGCTCCTCTGTCCGTGAGATTCTCCAGGCAAGAATACTGGAGTGGGTTTCCACGCCCTCCTCCAGGGGATCTTCTGGACCCAGGGATCAAACCCGAGTCTCTTATGTCTCCTGCATCAACAGGCAAGCTCCTTACCACTAACACTACCTGGGAAGCCCTGTAAGAAAATATAGGAACATGATATAATATTATTATAATAGCAAAACTTGTTTAAATTAGCTATGGATTATTAAAGCTTATAGCCAAAATTATATATTTTAATGATATATAGTATACTAGATTTAAGTGTGCAAATAGTTATTTTTTTAACCATATAGAGTTTTATTTCTCATTATTACATTAATTTTAATAAATGTGTGATTGACCTGTGCCCTTGTGGATGTTATATCAGATCTCTTTTTATTTTTTATGTCCTCTCCCTCCCACCTCTCTCCTTAAGTGTGCAAATAGTTTTGAGTTCAGATGATTGCACCAATAGCTTTTTTTCAGCTCAGGTCAATTTATCGATTTGTCCATCAACACCTAACTGGGCTCTGCTCCCATGCATGAGGCTGCCTGCTGCTGCCTGGGTGCCATCAGAGGGGCTAGACAGGGTGTAGGCACAGTCCCCTTCCCTTGCCCGTATCTCACTGTGAGGCGCTCAGGAGGCAGTATGGATTATTCTGAAGGTCCTGGTCACTGGGGCAGCCAGGAAACATGTCCACTTGGAACTCTTTCTATGATTTATTAATTTGTCTGTCTGTGTGTCTGTCTTGGTAGACTCATGATCCAATGACAGAATTCTTCTGGGATTTCCCTGGCAGTCCAGTGGTTGAGACTCTGAGCTTCCAAAACAAGGACACAGGTTCAATCCTTAGTCAGGAAACTAAGATCCTACCAGCCATGTGGTGGCAGAGGGAGGTGGGGGAAACAAAACAAAACAGAATTCTTCCATAGCTGTACCTCTTCCCAGGAAAGAAGGTGAGCCAGAATCTGAATGGAGGCAGATGGTCTGAAACAACGAAGGAAGGAAGGAAGGTTGCCAGGCTCCTAGCCGCCCCAGGGTGAGGTGTGTGGACAGTTATGATGCTTCCTGATGGAACCTCCTTAGTTGGACATTATGTAAGTGCCCAGGAAAAGGGCTTGAGGTCTAGTCCTGGGAACATGCCAGACTGTCACCCTCCCTGATTGTGAAAGCAGTAACATGCTCAAGTCATGTATTACACACCCAGCGCAGGATAAAAGGGCTCTTGCCCTGAGTTCTTCATCCACAGCCTCCTCAGAAACAGACTTCTCCTCCCTTCTGGCACCTGGTGAGTATCTAGCAGGGACTGGAACTCTACCTGAGATGCTGGAAAGGAACCCTGAGATCATAGCAGAAAAGGGGAAACCAAAGGGACCTGAAATGAAATCCCAGAAGTATGGTTGCAGAGAAGGCAGCCAAGGGGGTGGTGTAAGGGTCAGGAAGGAGTTCCTTTGGGATGTGACAAGAATTCTGGGAACTGCAAAGGTCACAGGAGCTCATGACACTTCCCATGTTCTTTCTATTCATGTCTACACACGGTTCCTGTGATATTCACTTTTCAGAATACTTTCCTCAAATGGGTACATCCCTTGTGTGTTTCCTTTGAGATACAAAGGTCTGGATGCTCAGTTGGATTGGCACCATGGGATCCTGGGTGGAGAGCAATGTAGGAGGCATCTTGCATGATCAAATTAACTCCACATCAGTGTCCCTCTCCCTCCTGCGGCCCTGGCTTAAGAAGCAGCTGGCCTGACAAGAGAGGGATCGGGAAACCAAGAGTGGGGAAACACTGGACTGTGGATTCCAGGCTGACAAGGTGATTTTGTTTTGCCCAGGCTCACTGACCTCCCGCCGAGATGTCCTGCCAGCAGAACCAGCAGCAGTGCCAGCCCCCTCCCAAGTGCCCCTCCCCCAAGTGCCCCCCAAAGAGCCCAGCCCAGTGCCTGCCTCCCGCCTCCTCAGGCTGCACCCCCACCTCCGAGGGCGGCTGCTGCCTGGGCCCCCACAGGCGCCGCAGGTCCCACCACTGCCGGCGCCAGAGCTCGGGCTCCTGCGATGGTGATGGTGGTCTGCAGTCCGGACGCTCCGGCTGTGGCCAGGGCTCTGGGGGCTGCTGCTGACCTGGCCTCCTGATGTTGATTTCAAAGGAAACAAGAATCCAAGGGCCAAGGAAAAGCCCCAACCTGAGGCATCCTTTCCCGGACACCCCACTCTCATTTGCCCAGACTGAGCCAGGGGATGTTCCCGCGCAGGGTTCGGAGCTCTCTCTGGAGGGCTCTTTCTGTCTGATCTCCAGGATCTCACAGGTCCCCACCTCCTGCACCTGCTGATGATCAGCAGAGCCTGTGCCTGACCCTGTGAAAAAATAAAGCTTTTCTTCCTCATTTCCAGGCTCATGTGTCGTTTCACTCTGTCCTCCCCTCCCCTCCACCAGATCCCCTAATGGCCAACACAATCCACACAAGGTTCTGGAGGCAAAATCTGAGCTCTGGATCAGAAGAGAGCAGTTCATTTCCCCCTCCATTCATGAAGGACCATGAGTTTTCAGTTGGAATGGAGACCTATTGGCTTAGGTCTTGCACCTCTCAGTGAAAGGACTAACTTCCCTCGAAACATGCAGTGGGTCCTGATACAACCTGGGAATTGCCAGGGTGTGATATGGGAGTTCTGTTATTTTAGTAAGCTGTTTCTGAGTCCGAAATAAACAGGGATTCCAGAGGCAAGGAAAGTGGAAATAAGCTGAGGAAAAGACACAGATGTAAAGAACAGACTTTTGGACTCTGTGGGAGAAGGCAAGGGTGGGATGATTTGAGAGAATAGCTTATATTACCATATGTGAAACAGATCGCCAGTCCAGGTTCGATGCATGAGACAGGGCACTCAGGGCCAGAGCACTGGGATCACCCTGAGGGATGGGATGGGGAGGGAGGTGGGAGGTGGGTTCAGGATGGGGGATACATGTAACCCATGGCCGAGTCATATGAATGTATGGCAAAAATCACTACAATATTATAATTAGCCTCCAATTAAAATAAATCAATTAATTTACAAAAAAAAAGATAGAGGAAGAAGATACATCTAAGGAAGGAAAGTTAACTCCATGGACTCTATGAAAATGCAGGGGGAGATGAAAGGTGAGTGAAGGATTGAATGAGGTCTAGGGGGAATGGTGTGGCTGGGAGTTTAGTTAATGAGATGACTGGAGCATGTGAAATGAGAATTTTAGGAAAAAGAGAAAATGAGAAGTGTTGCTGGAATTCTATATAATTGATTAAATTTTAATTCTACACTATCGTGAAGCTAAATAAAGTACCATGTTTTAGCCTAACTTGTGAAACTCAGACATTTCTGAGGCTGAAATAATGTTCCTAAGTGTGAGCCAGGAGTAACATCTCAGTCTGACACCTGGAAAGTCAGACAGTGTCAGAACTCAACTATAGTCAATTGTAAATACTATATGAAGATGATGTTAGGAACTGAGCGGGGGAGCAAAACTGGAAAACTTTGCAACCTTAAACTAGAAAATGATTTTATCAAACCTGGAAGTTAACTCGTAAAATTTGGAAGTCAAAAAGCCTCCAAGGAGATTAATTCCAGATACACGCCAACTCCTTCTAACAGATGAGACATGATTCCCTGGAGCAGGAGTCCCAGTTCCGGCCATTAGTTTAAGTTGGGTTAGAAATCAGCAGACTGCTCGGCCTTTGGCAGGGCAAGGTAACTCCTGGAAGTGGTTGACAAGCTGGCTCCCAGGGAAGAGCCTGCAAACCTGGAATGCAAAGTGTCAGAGCTGGAGACCGCAGGCCCTGCAGCCCTGTGCGGACCGGAAACCTTATTCCACAAGCTGAACAAAGCTGCAGGATTAGAGCATGCTGCCTGACAGAGGCTGCGGAAGAAGACGTGGAGATTCAGAAGCACCTCTAACTACCACCTGAAGGGCTTACATAGTCACAGCTATGGCTGAGTTAAAGAGAGAGAGAGAGAGAGAAAGGAGCAGGGTCAACCAGGACAGCTTCTAGCTAACATTCCAAGGGGGTCTTGGGAAGCTAGAAGTAACATGAGAGCATCTTTAACATGGAGCCCAGACGTGGAGAAAATCAGACTCCCCAAAGCTCATCCAGGTGACTCCAGGTCCTGTCCTTGGACCAGTTTATCTATTCAGTTCATTTTTATTGAGCATCTATTGTGTGTTCAGTTCTAGGCACTGGGGATATGGTTGGGAATCAGAGACTACATTTCTTCTCTCGAGAACTTGCATTCAAATGGGTCTACAGGCAACAGTTGATTGTTTTATACACAATGTCGAGTGAAACACAATGACTCTCTTCTCAGTTGGCCTCATACTCAGGGTGAGTGGACACTGGTGCTGGCTTAATAAACCCAGAGAAAACATCTAGCCTGGAGAAAATATTGACCCTTTGAGATAGTGGCTTTGGTGGTAACAAAAAAAAAGGACGTTGAACATATGATAGCTCCCATATCCAAAGACAGCAGTCGAGAATGGAGTGGGGGCAGATTATTAAAAACCGCTGGAACAAGGTTAGTGCATGAGCAGACGGCATCCTCATGCCCTTTCTCCGGCCCCCTCCCTTATTCTACAGTCCCAGTGAGTAAATACCTTCTTAGAGGTGCTCTTTTCTTCCCATGAATATTCTTTTTTTAATCATCTGAAAAGAGATGGCTGCACATCAGGCCTTCCTGTACAAGGATAACCAGACACATACTTTTCATAAATGTTCATAGAAAATAATAGTATTTTGTCATCATTGTAATTAATAATCATTGAAATTGAAAGGATGTGCCCTCTTCTTAAATGTGATGTTTCAGAGAGCAATGCATCTCCAATGTTATAAAAGGTGCAAGGGCGAAATAGCAAACAGCTTACATAACTGAAATTTCCAAAACATTTGGTTAATCGCTGCTACTCACCATTATCACCCTCGTCATCACCGCACCCAGTCAGTTTGATTCACAGCTGAGCTAATCTCCCTTAACCACCCCAGCCAGCATGAATCCCTCCCTCCCCATACTATTTCTGGAGCTCCTAGAATAAATAATATAGTCACTAAGGCACTAACAACAGTGACCTTTAGATATATCTTTTTTTTTCTTTAAAGAACCAACCAGTTTACTTTTTTTTTTTTTTGCGCCACTCCATGTGGTGTGTAGGATCTTCCCTGACCAGGATTAGAACCCATGCCCGCTACAGTGGAATCAGAGTCTTAACCACTGGGCCACCAGGGAAGTCCCTAGATGTATCTTAATTGACAAACCTTCTGCAGAGTACTTGTCTCTGTCTCTTATTTTACTCCTCACATCTTTGGTCTCTTGTGCCTCTATCACTTTATAGTTTTTGTCTTTCCCCCCCCCCCCTTTCCCAGATACTAGCTGTTAATGGGAGAAGCCAGAATGCAAACACAAACAGAATATCTGACTCCAGATGAATGCCCAAGCAGCCCCATTCTCCCTCAGCACCAGCAGGACCTCACCCCTCTAATGAGGACTCTTGGGTTCTGTGAGCGCCTCTTGGCATCACCATCTGGGCTGACTGCCCATGGACATGCCAAAGATCTACCCCTCTGTTCCTGCCAGTTGTACAAGTACTGTTTGTTTTTTTTTTTTAACGGGCCAGGGTCCTCATCCCATCCATCAGCCCTAAGTGATCCTAAGTGACAACATCTGGATGCAACTTCCCCTCAGAGTCACTGCAGACAAAAGGGGACTGATGCCCAAAGGCTCTGACTCAGGGCCCGAGGACCCCACCCGCCCCCAACACACACACACACACACACACACACACACACATAGTACATCTGAGGCACAGGGTATTTGAGGAGTCCTATGACTTTCCTTATAAAAGAAAACTCTTGGCAACTGCCCAGGAAGGTATGGAGGACCTAGGAATGAAGATTGTTGATGGTCTGTGTGCTTGGTTGTGTCTGACTCTTTGCGACCCTTTGGACTGTAGCCCACCTGGCTCCTCTGTCCATGGAATTTTTCAGGCAAGAATATTGGAGAGGGTTTCCATGCCCTCCTCCAGGTGATCTTCCTGACCCAGGGATTGAACCTGGGTCTCCTGCATTGCAGGCAGATTCTTCATCTGCTAAACCATCAGAGAAGCCCAGGAATGAAGATTACAAGGACTCAAATCAGCTCAACATACGTTAGAAAAGGAAGGCGGGAGGGAGGGAAAGAGGGAGGGAGTGAGGGAAAGAATATGGAATAAAAGAAAAATAAGAAATGACAGGCTCACAGAAAGTTTTAAAGGACAAGTATTTGGACAATTTGGGGGGCTTCCAAATCCCTTCCATCAGAAAAGCTCCTGTTCCCTTTCTCTCCAGCTGCCGTAACACTGAACCCTGTGGTGAGTGATGCGGAGATCTCTCTGTGTTCTCCCAGATGCCAGAAGGACCCTGAGGGCCCACGAGCAGTCATTAAGCTGTCTCTCCTACTCAAGGCACAGATACAGATCCGTCAGGTCCACTTTCCTCCCCACTGTCAGGATGTGCAAGAAGTTATGAGAAAATATGATCAGGTACGAAATTGGGGTCAAGAGATGAAGGAAGTAGCTGGTGAGAGTAGAGACCAGAAAGATTTCATGTTCTTTTATGGACGACAGGTGAGCGACACACAGATGTTCACACCCTCCAACGCTTCCATTGTGTCTCCTCCATCTCATGGGACTTGATCTTCTAAGAAGTCCCTATCCATTGAAGCTACTAAGGCTGTTCCAGTGATCTCATCCTCTCTGATCTTCAAAACCCATCCCCTCTCTTGGTTACTGCTTGGCTCCCCCTTCTAGGTGCTGGAAGGTAAAGGCGCACAGCTTTGTGAATTAATGACTGTTCCTTCCAGCTCCACCCGCGTGCCCTCTGCCAGTCCTTTGTGCCTGAAGGCCCCCAGCCTCACCACTCAATAAGTCCACCCATTCCTCAGCATTTCCAGATCCCCACACTGACCTGAAACAATGCCCAAGGACACGGAAGACAAGTTCCTAGTCACCCACAGGTGACTCATATGAACTCAGGACCTGGTCGGGGGTTGGGGCTTAGTAGAGATGAGGTTTGAGAACATATAGTTTCTCAGGGTTGATATCTTACACAGCATTTCATAGTTTCTTGACTATGAAATATTGATCTCTTGGAGTAATGGCTGTATGTTGTTGTTTGTCATTAAATCATGTCTGACCCTTTTGTGACACCATGGACTGAAGACCATCAGGCTCCTCTGTCCTGGGATTTCCCAGGCCAGAATACTGGGGTGGGTTGCCATTTCCTTCTCCAGGGGATCTTCCCAATCCAGCGGTTGAACCCGCATCTCCTGCATCGGCAGGTAAATTCTTTACCACTGAGCCACCTGGGAAGCCCCAGTGAAAACATTAAGTAAGCAAGTGTTAGTTGCCCAGTCATGTCTGACTCTGCAATCCCATGGACTGTAGCCCCCCGCCCCTCACCAGGCTCCTCTATACATGGGATTCTCCATGCAAGAACACTGGAATGGATTGCCATTCTTTCTCTAAGGGATCTTCCCGAGCCAGAGATTGAACCTGGGTCTCCTGCCATTGCAGGTGGATTCTTTACCATCTGAGTTACAAGGGAAGCTCAAGGTGAGTTCTTGGAGTAATGGTTAATAATATTAAAAAGGAAGTTTGTCCTAAATGCAACCTGTTGAACATGGCCCAGTCCTTGGGATTATGTTCCTAGTTGGCTTATAGTATAAAAGGGGAAAGAGCTCAGAGAAAGCCTTGGAATGGAGATCTTCAGAGGGCCTTTAACTGCTTTATTAAACAAGCTGAACTCAGTGAGTTACAGAAAGAAAATACTTTTATCTTTATCCAGTCACTGTCTTCTGCACTTTGCTGAATTTCTCTTAATACTATCTCAGGCAGATTCCATATCTAGGACAAAAAGGTCAGTGCAGCTCAATGTAATTCAGCACACAACTTCTGTCTCTAATGCTCCCCTCCCCCAGCACAGTCCAGCCCTCCTGTAGTGGGTAGGGACACACTGCTCAGCCTCTCTCTGTACAGAAGATAATCCACTTGTCAGCTCTCTGCTGTACACCCTGGGCCAGTCTGGTGGGAGTGATTGTAGGGGCCAGAGCAGCTCTGCTTTTTCTGAACAAATCCTGGGGGGATGAGATTGGGCCTCTCTAGTTTGTTTAGAAGATGAACTTGCATGGATATTTTCTTTTCAGCTTTGGTACTTTCAGCATAGCAACAAAAAACCCCTCTGATCCTGGAATCTTAGAACATTCTGGAACATTCTCCATGGTCATTAGAGAGGTGTTGTATATCTCAAAATGTGAAAATATTATTCAAGGAGGGGTTAGGACTCAGAAGAGAATAGATAGGAAAATGTTTTAGATTAGCAGACCAGGTGGCATTTTTAGATCCTCTCATCCCATCCTTCATAAGAATGACCCAGCTGCTTGCCACAGCCTTGTTAATGGTTTTGGTGATGGGATAGTCCTGAACTGAGCAGGAGCTGCGTTTTTCAGTAAACAGAGAAATATTTTTCACTTTTCAAGTTTATCATTTATTTTTAAAGGAAGCTATGACAAATCTAGGCAGTATATTCAAAAGCAGAGACATTACTTTGGTGTCAAAGGGCTGTATAGTCAATAATTATGGTTTTCCCAGTAGTCATGTGCAGATGTGAGACCTGGACCATAAAGAAGGCTGAGCACCAAAGAATTAATGCTTTCAAAATGTAGTGCTGGGAGAAGACTCTTGAGAGTCCCTTGGACAGCAAGAAGATCAAAACAGTCAATCCTAAACTAAAGTAAATCATCCCTGAATATTCATTGGAAGAACTGATGCTGAAGCTGGAGCCCTGATACTTTGGCCACCTGATGCGAAGAGCCAACTCACTGGAAAAGACCCTGATGCTGGGAAAGATTGAAGTCAGAAGAAGAAGGGGGCAGCAGAGGATGAGATGGTTAGATAGCACCACCAACTCAATGGACATGAATTTGAGCAAACTCCAGGAGATAGTGGAGGACAGAGGAGCCTGACGTGCTCCTCCATGAGGTCACAAAATGTTGAACGTTACTTAGTGACTGAACAACAACAAATAATTTAGATGGCCTGATTACAATGCTTTCTGAGGAGCCAAACCTGGGCATTTCCACCACTGCTGGCATCATCCCATTGGCACTACCAAGACTTGGAATCCCCCAGGATTTATCCAGCCAGGCCAAATTCCACCCCAGGAAACCAGAGCTCCAAGGATGGCATCCTTCATTGAGGTGACCCTCAGAGAGTCCCTCTCGTGTTTGGAGCAAGTGGCCAGGCTATGGTCTCCCAGCCACTGGTCTGTCATCATAGGACATATGCTCAAACTCGGGCCCGTGGAGTTTCCACTCTGATGAGAAGTGGAGGACTGAGAAATGGGAGCTCCTTGGAAGGGAGATCAAATTGATGAGCAACATCACCCCCAAGCCATTCAGTCTAGGATGGGGCCGCAGAAAGGCCCACAGATCCCCATTGCACATCATGAAGAGGAAAGAAGTCTCCACACACAGTTCTGGAATGTTTAGAAATTTCAGAACTTCCTCCCCAATTTTGAATCCCAGTAACAAGAGATTTTACTCCTAAGAAGTAAATAAGCCACTCAACTAAAGTTATTTTCAGCCCTACCATCCAGCTACCATGAGAAAGTGCCTCCTTCCAGTCTATGATCTACTCAGAGAACTCTCAACAATATGAGTAAAATGGCAACTCAATCATAGATCCTGAAACTAGCTCCCATGTTGGAGGCAGGAAAAGGCTGATGAGGATGTAAATGCCCAAACTCTTCCCACCCCATCCACATTTAGAATGAGCTTTCCCTCCCTGTGGCACAGTGCAGTTATGCTCCCACAGGCAATTTGAAGTAAGTCATGGCACTGCTATATTCTCAAGTGCCAGGGGGAATGGGAAGATGAAAATTGCATCCCTCTCTGTCATGAACACAATTCAGTTTCCATTGAAAAATATAACTTTAATTTAATTCAAATATGTATAACATTTTGTTATAACCCTGTGAATTATCTTAAAAATATACAGCAAAATATATTTATTTTAATATTAGGGAGTAATTGGATGAGAGATTCATCTCTAAAACTAAAATGAAATTCACTGGGGAAATAACATTCAGCTTGTATCAATGGATCATACAAAAAACATCGACCCTATGAGGTCAGCTCCAGTAGGTGAGATGCACCCAACACTACCATAGACCTCATAACACATTCAACAGAACCATCTCCATCAAAGCCAACCTGATCATTCATGTCTGCATACTTTCCTTAACTGGTTCAAGCAGAAGAATCGAATCACTCCTGACTCTGTATGGTTAGGAGTCTTCCTTTATGAAGAACACACATTCCCTTAGATCTTGATTTTGTCATAGGTGAACTGTGATTCTTGTCACCCCAATTATTGCAGTTTCTTTCTCTAAACTTGCCCTCCAGTCCAGCCCTGATTTGTCTCCACTCCTTCTCTGCCCGCGGGTTCCATGTTGCTTCCCAGGTCCCAGTAAGCTTCTCTCTGGGACCCCCACCTCCCCATCTTCAATTTTCTATCCATTTTCTACACACAGCCCACCCTGAATGTCCAGTATCCTCTGTTCAGTCAACACTCCACAAGGCAAGAGATGATGACATTTACACACCTGATCTCCCTAAAGAGCATGCAGGAAAATTAGGATATGCAAAGAACTAGGAATTGTAGTTAGTCACTTATACTGCAGCACTTACCAACATAGTAACAGACTGCTTATTTACTTGTCTGTCTATCCAGTTAGTTAATCACTATAAGTCAGGTTATGTGTCATCTTCAACTATCTACAATCCACTGTAAAATATGCACATGGGACACGGCCTCTGCTAAGTACCTATGTAGGTTTCCTGGTTCCCTTTCATCAAACACATTGTCTTATGCCCGGAGCTGGGCTGGGAATATTTGGTGCTGTCACCCTTCCCCAACAACACACTCAAGCTGTGCAACACACGCCCAGGAACTCCTGTCCTGGGCAACTCAGTCTACAACCTACTCAGAACCAGCTTCCTCTGGCTCCTATGAAATCAGCAGAATGTCCAGCTAGGGTGGACCTGAACTAGCAGGGTTGTGACGACAAACCCAGGACTCCATCAGAGAAGTGGGAAGCAGAGGGTCCAGAGCAAGAGGCAGCAGGAAGAGTGTGGGGCCAATGAGCACCTTTATGGGGTGTTTCCACAGGCCTGTGACTCGCAGAGGCCACATGCCCTCACCCTCTTCCTAGACTGGTTCTAAGAGATGCACTTATCCCACCAGACATCCTCAAGAAAACTTTACCTAAAAGGATTTGTTCTCCTCCGTGATTACATGGAGACAAGACGTTGTTCCCAGTTAGAAGAGAGTCTGTGTGTTTTCCTCACAAGAGGCCAAAGAAAGAAGAGCACCTTTCCAGACTAACTCTAAATCGGGTTTCATTTTCCTTCCCACATTTCTTAGCTCAAAAGTAGAACACATGATCTATGAAACTCATTAGAGAAGAGTCGTTGATCAGAAGCTTTGGCAATATGATGCATCTTATTCTCTCTTGGGTCATTTACCCCTGCTGAGATGCCCTGCTAGCAAACCAGCAACAGTGCTAGCCTCCACATGTCTCCCAAAGTGCTCACCTCAGCGGCCAGCCCCTTGCCAGTCTCCTGCTGGGACCCCAGTCTAGCAGCCGCTGCCTCACTCCTCACAGCTCTGTCTCTTCCACTGATATCAGAGCCCCAGAGCTCCAGCGGCTGGAAACATCCACCAACGATCTCTAGAACTAAACCCATGGGCCACAACTACTTACCCTGTGCTCTAGAGCCCAAGAACCACAACTACTGAAGCCTGAACATTCTAGGGCCCATGAGCCATAACTAATGAGCCCATGTGCTACAACTACAGAAGCCTGCATGCCCTAGAGCCAGCAAGTCACAACTACTGAAGTCTGTGTGTCTAGAGCTCATACTCTGCAACAAGAAAAGCCTCCACAATGAGAGCCCCATGCACTTCAACCAGAGTAGCCTCTGCTCTCTGAAACGAGAGGAAGTACTCTGTCAGCAACGAGAAGAAAAAGCACCCAATGCAGCCATAAATAAATAAATAAATAAATTTATATTGCGTCACTAGGGTAGAAAAGGGTAGCTGGAATTTATGTCAGTTATGATTCTGTCACTGAAAGTTGCCCCCTGGCAAGGGAGTACTCTGCAGTTACAGAGACAGATTCTCCCATCTTCACCTGGGAACTTCCCTGGTCAAGCCCAAGTCCATTTGTTCAATTATTCATTTGTTCAACCAGTGTTTATGTGATACTCATCTAGGTACTTGAATCAGTGAGGAACAAAACAGACAAAATCACTGCTCTCAGGGAGCTTACATTCCAGTGGGTTATGGGAGGCCTCCTCTGATTTCCTTGCAAGGCAGCAGGTTTAGACAAAGGTGGTTCTATATTCTGTTGGATTCTCATCCTTGGGCTTTGGATAGATACTGGTAAATGGTTGCTAAACCCAGTGAAGACAGTCATCAGGGACAAATCTTTGAGAAAGGGTATTGTTGGTGTTGGGGTAACAAAAAGGACATCTAATGTCTGCTTGTTTCCACACCAAAGGTGAGAGCTAAGTAAGACAAGGGGATAGAATGCTGGTACCAATGGTGACGTGTTTGTTTGAAGGTTGGCCTGTCTTCCTCCTCTTTCAGTCTTCCTTAGCCAGTCCCCAAGGCTCAGCAAAAAATCACATTGGCACAAGTATCTTGAAATCACTTCTACTTGGTTTTCTACTTGGTTACAATAAATGGAGCAACTAAAACAAGATGGTCATGCCCATAGTCTTTCTTGTGTCAGGATAATCAGATGCAATTAATATAATAATAATGTTTTATCAAAACCAATCATTTTAAGATATATTTGAAATATAAATGATTTGTCCCATTCTTCAGGATTTTAAATGCATCATGATTCAGTGAGGAATATATGTCTATTATCACAGAAAGAAAACACTACAGCCTGAGGTACCTGCACTTTCCACAACCTTGGTCCACTTTCCAGGAGGTGTTCACATTTATTATCGTTATCAGACTCATCATCACACCCATCAATTATCTTTCATCTTTGGTCTGATCTCTTAGCCACCCCAGCCAATCTGAATCACTCTTTTCCCTTAGTGACTACCCCTGGCTCTCTTAGAATCAATACTGAAGTCACTAAGATACTGACACAATAGCCCTTAAAGGTTTTTTCATTTGCAAGACATGTCACTATGCTTTTGTAGGTTTCTTATGCCCATCTTTAGTTGTACCTGTGGCAGCTCTGGTTCACTGTACTTCCACATGAATAGTTTTTTCTTTCCTTAAGGAGGAGCATACCACCTCCTTAACATAGCTATGAAGAGAAGGGAGAGATTCAAAATTGGCAGTTTCTGTCTCCAGAGCAGACAATCTTAATGACCCTATTATTCTGCCCCCAATGTCCTAGACACCTCCAGTGCTCTCACAGCTCATTCTCCCCTCCACACTAGCATTATCTCTTCTTCCTGGTGGACCACTAGATGCCTCTTGAATTCTATGAGCTCCTCTTAGTTGCCCTGACTGAATTTACTGTGCCTGGACAGAGTACAGTCTACACATCTCTGCTCATCATCAACCATCCTGAGTGATAGCAGATGACAACATCTCAGTGACTCATTCACTCAGAGTCACTGCAGAGGAACAAAGGACTGATGTCCCAAAACTCTGACCTCCAGCCTGAGGACGCCCCAGATGTTTATTGCAACATCCTCTGTTAGTTTATGTTTATTTCACTACTTGCCTCTTGGACCTAGTACATTGTGAAATCTAAGGGTAGGGGTAGCAGCTTCCTTGTTTTTTAATCACCTTTGCACAGCATAGCATGTTCTGTCATTTCAATACTAGTGGTTTGAAAGAATTAATGATTTTTATAAATAAATGAATAAAAGCAAGAATAGCAGAGCCATAGGAAGACTGAGGAACATATTTGAACTGTGTTGGGAGTTCTTGGATTCCTTCTCTCCTCAAAACTCTTGATATCATGGAGACTTCCCTGGTGGGCCAGCGGTTACCAATCTGCCTTCCAATGAAGAGGATATAGATTTGATCCATAGTCAGGGAACTAAGATTCCACATGCCTCAGGGCAACTAAGCCCACATGCCACAATTACTGAGCTCTCACCCTCTGGAGCCCATGTGCCACAACTAGAGAGAAGCCCACATGCTGCAGCTAAGAGTCTGTGTGACCCACATGCCACAGCTAAGACTGGATTCAGCCAAATAAAGTAAATAAATATTTAAAAAAAAAAAACCTCTCAACACCATGGAAATTCAAAGGGCCTGAGGTTAGAGATGTAAGAAGCTGTCCCTTAAATAAGACTTGCCACTCTCACCCTCTCCAACTCCCACCCATTTTTCTGCCTGCAAATTGAAAAAGGAAAAGACCTCCAAGATTTGGTCTCTTCTCAGCTGGTAAAGAATCCACCTGCAATGAGGGAGACCTGAGTTCAATCCCTGGGTTGGGAAGATCTTCTGAAGAAGGGAAAGGCAACCCCCTCCAGTATTCTGGCCTGGAGAATTCCATGGACTGTATAGTCCATGGGGTCGAAAAGAGTCAGACACAACTGAGCAACTTTCACTTTCTCTGGAATTAGGTTCCCTTCACTCAATTTAGTTTCTACTTCCCTACTCTTCTTTGCTCAAAAAGTTTCCCTAAATTGTGGGTTCAGAGCCACAAGCACTGAATAGTCATTTTTAAAAGTTGATGCAGTCATGTGCAATTATTTGCCTTTTTACTACCTCTAGAGGCAATAAAATCTCCCCAAGATGTCATGGAACAAAATTAGGAGGAGTATCAAGTCCCTGCCAAATGTCTCAGAAGTTCCTGCTCAGGGCTTGGGGCCCACCTGCTGTCCTTTCTGCTGAGCCTCTTCTCTGGGGTCTGCCATAGCTTCGAGAGGAAATTAGGATCATAAGAACTTTGGGAAAACACACTTTCAAATTGGCATTGAAGTTGTGAGGTATTTTCTGGCTACCTATCCCAATTTTATTTGTTTGTAGGACATATATTAAGTTAACCTTAAAAACACATTCCAATATAATTATGTGCAGACAAATACTGTTTGATTCCACTTATATGAAATACCTAGAATGGTCAAATTCGTAGAGTCAAAAAGTACATTGGTAAGTGCCAGGGCCAGGGGTGGGGGTGGGGAGAGGGAATGGGGACTCACTGTTTAATGGGGACAGAGTTTCACTTTAGCAAGATAAAAAGATTCAGGAGATGGGTGATGGTGAGTTTCACAACAAAGTGAAAGTACTTAGTGCCACTGAACCGTGCCGTTAAATATGGTCAAAGAAGTATATTTTACATGATGTGACTTTTACCCCAGTAAAAAAAAAAAAAAAAAAAAAATTCTTTTTAAAGAGGGCTTCCCTGGTGGTCCAGTGGTTAAGAATTTGCCTTGGAATGCAAGGGACACAGGTTTGATCCCTGGTCTGGGAAGATCCTACATGCCATGCAGCAACTAAGTCCCCATGCCACAACTACTGAGCTCATGAGCTGCAACTACTGAAGCCCATGTGCCTAGAGCCTGTTCTCCAGAATGAGAGAAGCCAAAGAGAAGCTCACACACTACAACTAGAGAGTAGAACCTACTCACCACAACTAGAGAAGATTGAGGTGTAGCAATGAAGAAGACCCAGTGCAACCAAAAATAAGCAAATAAAAGTATTAAAGAAAGAAAAAGAAAGACTAAGCTGCTTGCCATGGAAGGAATTGTGGGGGTGGGAGGAGCCAGAACTGAGCAGCAACTGTGAGTTGTAAGCAAA